>NC_090742.1:506823-519323 GCF_036898095.1 Palaemon carinicauda | reverse complement strand
CTTATTTGCATTAATATATGTACACACATACTATACATACATTATATATATATATATATATATATATATATATATATATATATATATATATATGCAGTATATATATATATATATATATATATATATATATATATATATATATATATATATATTCATTTATATATATATGTCTGTATATATATGTATATATATATATATATATATATATAATATTTATTTGTATATATATATATGTTTGTATATGTATGTATATATATATACATATATATATATACATATGTATATATATGTGTGTGTGTCTGTGTCTGTGTCTGTGTGTATGTGTATATGTATAGACGTAAGTCTGCTTTATTTCAGATGGTATTCCATCCACACTATTTTATCATTCATATACTCATTCAGTATCGTGTGCATATAAGTATATCTGGTTTGGCAAGACATTGATGTCATGCAACTAATTGATGAACTTATATGATTAATATTATTTGTATCTTTATCTCCTGGGGACTCAAAATCTTGTTTCTCGGTGAGACAATAAATAAATTGTATATAACCCCTATTATGAACCATATCTTTAGATTTTTACTACAATTTATCTGACATAAAAAAAAAAACATACGCAAACTGACAACTTGACCTGACTTGAATTTCAACTTTCATTTGATCAACTTTTGAGTGTATTTTAGTGGCCTTTTACTGTTCTCTTCAATAATTTATTCTTACATATTCTTCAAAAAAGAAAAAGAAAAAAACCCTTCTTACAATAGAAAGTAACATAGATATTCAGCTCGTTTATGTTTTTCTTTATGATATTTAAGAAACTAAATAAGCCGAATTTTATCGACGTTCACCTCCAAGGACTAACATTGGACGTAAATAAATGTCACTTACCTTGTTAATGACGAGAAAAGATATGACTGCTGGTAGCAGTCTGCGGTGCACTCGGGGAAGTCTCCCTCTAGAATGGGTCTGATCTTCTGCCTCCGCCTTGTATATATGTCAGGAGGACCTCGGGTCACGTGACTCGGGTTTTTCTTTACACGCGGCGAACTCATTTTGTTTTCTGGGTCTTCCTTGCAGGAAGAAAAAAAAAATAGGAGACCAAGTAAGGACTCAGTAAAGAGAAAATGGGGAAGTAAAAGACAATAAGTTCAAAGGCCGCTCATGAATGGCAGAAGCAAGGGACAGTGACATTGCCCTATCAAGAAGGACAATGCCCTAGAGACTGAACATTACATATATAATCAGCGCCCAAGCCCCTTCTCCATTCAAGCTACGACCAAAGAAGACCAGGCAATGGCTGCTGATGACTCAGCAGTTAGACCTATAGGCTCCCCCAAACCCCACATCCTTAGCTCATAAGGATGGTGAGGTTGCAGCGACCAAGCAAACTAACGAGTTTGAGCGGGACTCGAACCCCAGTCTGGCAATCACCAGGCAAGGACGCTACCACCCGGCCACCACAAGAAGAAGAGAAAATAGAATGCGAAACTAAAGGAATAAGGGATGATTGAAATAACGAATTTATAAAGAGATTAGAAATAAATGACGAAAGAAAGACACTACAAAATTAAAACATAAAAACATAAAAGATAAATATATTATGAGATAACTTCAACACTTAAACATTGTTATGAATAACTTTTTATGCATAACACATAAACACGGAAGCAGGTACTTTACACTGTTCTCCACAAAAAGCATCTGTGAATCCATAGAATTACAATGATTTGTCGATATTCACAAAGAGACACCTGTAACTTATTTACCTTTTGTTTCTGAATCATTATTATTATTATTATTATTATTATTATTATTATTATTATTATTATTATTATTATTATTATTATTGGTGTTGTTATTGTTGTTGTTGTCCTTGCAATACTTTCGATTCCATACTTTCATCTATGTTTAGAGTTTTTATTATTATTATTATTATTATTATTATTATTATTATTATTATTATTATTATCATTATTGGTGTTGTTATTGTTATTGTTGTCCTTGCAATACTTTCTATTCCATACTTTCATCTATGTTTATTATTATTATTATTATTATTATTATTATTATTATTATTATCATTATTATTGCTGTTGTTGTTGTTGTTGTTGTTGTTGTTGTTGTTGTTGTTGTTGTTTTTTGTAATACTTTCAATCCCATACTTTCATCTTTTTTTAAAGATATTATTATTATTATTATTATTGTTGTTGTTGTTTTTGTTGTTGTTGTTGTTGTTGTACTTGCAATACTTTAGATCACATACTTTCATCTATGTTTAGAGTTGTTATTATTATTATTATTATTATTATTATTATTATTATGCATTCGATCCCATACTTTAATCTCTTCTATGATAATAATAATAATAATAATAATAATAATAATAATAATAATAATAATAACTATTATTATTATTATTATTATTATCATTATTATTATTATTATTATCATTATTATTATAGAATAGATTAAAGTATGGCATCGAATACATTTTAATGATAATAATAATAATAATAATAATAATAATAATAATAATAATAATAATTATTATTATTATTATTATTATTATTATTATTATTATTATTATTATTATTATTATTATTATTATTATTATTATCATTATTATTATTGCTATTATCATTGTAAAGCTTTCGATCTCATACTTCCATTTATATTTAGAGTTACAGATTGAACTTTTCGTGTCTAACACCTCCGGCTAAGGTGGTAACCATGTAACCAGTCTTTTCAAGCCTTAAGCAGTAAAATATCCATTATACAGTGGCCTTCATTGATCGAATCATTTCTAGATGGAGAATAATCTTGTTTCAAACTTTATAATGGCTTGCACGCCAGCTGCTAACCGTACAACTATGTTTTCTTTTTAAATCCTTGGTAGGACCATAGCCATTTTACGATAACCTTTCAGTATTGAATTCGTATTACTTTATACTTTACTTTACGCTATATATCTTATCATACAAATAATAATTTTACTTACAATCTGATGTATATTCTTTTAAAATTTGATTAGTATAAGCGATTGGTCATTTTCAGTTTTAATTTTGTATAAAGATGCAAATAGGATTCATCAGTCAATCGTTTTGGTAGAGACAAAATTGCACTCTTAAGTAATTGCTGTACCAACACAGCAGATAATCACTGCAACAACAACAATACTATATTTAGGCCTCAGGACAACAAAATTTACAAGAGAGACAACATCAAAACAGATTTATAAAAGCAATGGCATTTGAAACAGACAAACGAAAAACGGACAGGAAGAAATATTATTATTATTATCATTATTACTTGCTAAGCTACAACCCTAGTTGGAAAAGCAGGATGCTATAAGCCAAGGGGCTCCAACAGGGAAAATAGCTCAGTGAGGAAAGGAAACAAAGAAAAATAAAATATTTTAAGAAGAGCAATAAGATTAAAATAAATATACTTCCTATATAAACTATAAAAACTTTAACAAAACAAGAGGAAGAGAAACAAGATGTAATACCGTGCCCGAGTGTACCCTCAAGCAAGAGAACTCTAACCCAAGACAGTGGATGACCATGGTACAGAGGCTATGGCACTGCTCAAGATTAGAGAACAATGGTTTGATTTTGGAGTGTCCTTCTCCTAGAAGAGCTTCTTACCATAGCTAAAGTCTCTTCTACCCTTACAAAGAGGAAAGTGGTCACTGAACAATTATAGTGCAGTAAGAAGAAATTGTTTGGGAGTCTCAGTGTTGTCAGGTGTATGAGAACAGAGAAGAATATGTAAAGAATAGGCCAGACTATTCGGTGTGTGTGTGTGTGTGTGTGTGTGTTAAGGCAAAAGGAAAATGAACCGTAACCAGAGAGAAGGATCCAATGTACTACTGTCTGGCCAGTCTAAAGACCCCATAACTCTCTAGCGGTAGTATCTCAACGGGTGGCTGGTGCCCTTAAATCCAGGTTAAATCGTCAACAGTAACTACTGTAGACTAGGCAAAAAGGAAGGATATGCAAAGACGTGACGTAATAAAATCATAAAAAAAAACACGGGAAAGAATGCATTCAAAGAACAGGAACTCACACACAAAAAGTGCCCTGTGCGTTCAGACATCGATGACCGAGTGATTAAGATCTGTTCTGTCTTCGATCGTGAATGACAAAGGCAATCGTAACTGTATCTGACATCATCGATATCCCTGTGGATAGCAACGTCTCTCTCTCTCTCTCTCTCTCTCTCTCTCTCTCTCTCTCTCTCTCTCTCTCTTCTCTCTCTCTCTCTCTCTCTCTCTCTCTCTCTCTCTTCATTTGCTTTTCATCGATTGATAGCATCCGACTATTGGCTAATTGTTAGTTCGTTGAGGCAGCATATCCAATTGCCTCTTCGTTAAACGCTCGATTTGCAAGCACTCGGAATCCAAGGTCAGAATGAGAAACCGAATCAGGTAGAGTAGAGCCTACTGTATACGGTACTGTATCGCCGTAAAACATAACAATTTATAGCAATAAGGTTTAGGTGTAGCCGTAGAATCTGTACGGCATTACCGTAAGACAAAGTATAGCATGAAATAGATACAGGTGTAGCCGTAGCACCTAGACAGCAAAATACAAAAAGGTGTAGCCATAGGATATACGTGTAGGTAGAATCTATACGGTATTACCGTAAGATAGATAAAAATATAGCCATAGAATAGTTATAGGAATAATCGTAGAACTTTTACAGCATTGCTGTAAAACAGGGTGTAGAAATAGATTGGATACAGGTATAGCCGTATAACCTATGCAGCATTGCCGTAAAACAGAGAAAGTTGTAACTCTAGATATACTATAGGTGTAGTCATAGAATCGGTACGATATTGCCGTAAAGCAGATAAAGATGTAGCCATAGAACAGCTAAATAAATTGTCTTTGAATAAATATGGTTATTAACATGTGCTCCCATTCCCTAGAAAAATCTACATGCTTTCGCACTACTAAACTACTATATCGGTTCAAAGCATGGACGCGTTGCACCCTATTAGCTGCCACTTCCTTCATTTCAAGACTTTATTCCCTCGAAGGATCTACATGCTTTCGCACTATATTACTAAATAGTATAGAGCATGTACGTGTTACACCCGATAGGCTGCCACGCCACTTCCTTCATCTCAAGAACCTAATAATCGGTTTGGTGACTGCCTCTTTCACTCAGCTTCCCAGCTTTGGAACTCATTTCTAACTTCTGTTTTCCTGGGTTTTGATAATCTTCCATTTCCAACCCCAGTTTTCCTGAGTTTCAATAATATTCTTTCTTCCAAGAAGCGATTGTCCCACTCCCACGGGTTCAGATCCATTTCTTTTCCTTCCCCTGTCGCCTTCGTGTTTTCAGACATTCTGTCATAGCGAAAGATAACATTATATCGCCATAAGCCTTTCAGCTGATCTAAATAAGAATTCGAGTCGATTTCCAAATAAAAGTAAAATATCATCCTTGAAGTTTTACATATCTTTTAATATCTTTACTAGTTATGATGTAACCGCTAAAGAAACACTAATGGCAGTGGTGTAACATAAGTTAATTAGTTCATTGTGATCGTAATAAAAAAATGAGAAGAGAGAATTGTATCCAATACCCTTATGTAATACTATTCGATAACATAATGGGCTGAATCAGTATTTCAATTAGCGAATTGAAATGAATTACGCACGATGAAACCCAGCAAGTGTTTAATATTTGCCATTATTGATTATTATCATTACCTCCATCATTATTATCATTATTGTGGGTGTTGTTGTTGATGTTGTTGTTGTTGTTTTCATTGTTATCACTTAAGCAGTCAAGAAAGTAATTAAAATTATATAATAGCTTCAAAATTACAGTAAAGAATACATCAGCACTGGAACTATAGAATTTCTACTCATTTTTACAGGATAAATACGCTTGTGGCCTAGGAAAAAATGGTAGCAGACCAGCATCCCAATATTACACACAAAAAAAAAAAAAAAAAAAAAATGGCAAAATTAAAATAAATTTCAACCTTCAGCCCAGATTTATTTCTTTACAGTAAGCTTTCGTTTGATCTTCCCGAGATGACTAGAACTTAATACTCCTGACTACTATTTCTTCATCAGGACTCGTTATTTTTCTTAACTGTGAAGGTATTAATGTTAATCAACAGAGAAAATCATATATTGGACAGCGAAGATTAATCGTTGATTATCAGAGAAAGAAAAATAATCGTAATTAAATTCAATATACATCATATGCTATGCAATTTAATAATCATCGGTGCCTTACTCTAGACATGTGTACTCAAACCGTAAAAAATTACGTCCAAATATTTATGTAGATACACACAAACACACACACAGATACAACCCTTCACATCCCCTTCCCCATTCCTAACTACGAGCAGCTGGTTTGGCAATTTGTGGGAGAGTGTGGTTTTCGAGTGTACCTTTAGGGATAAACCCCTCTCACTAGGGGGTGACAACCCCTCTCCCTCCTGAGCGTGACAGGATATATTTATGTATGTATATATGTATATGTATATATATATATATACATATATATATATATATATATGTGTGTGTGTGTGTGTGTGTGTATTTATATATACATACATACATACATATATATATATATATATGTGTGTGTGTGTGTATACATTATATATAATATATATATATATATATATACATATACATATATATATATATACATATATATATATACACATATGTGTGTATACATTATATATATAATTTATATATAAATAAATATATATATATATATATATATATACACGTGCAGATACAAGTACTTATATATGGAATCTAAAAGTATGTTAAGGATGACCAGCCATGACCTCGATGTGTCTCCTAGCAACACCAGTTGTCTTGGTCGACGGTCAGTCCTTCCGTATTACCCTACAGTAGAATGAACTGGACCGAGGAGCCCATATTGATCAGTGACTAGCGACCGGCTGCTACAAGCTCAGAACTTCTTAGTGTCATCATTGTAAGTGGCTTTTAACTTTACGCTTCTTCACTTTTCCCTTTTCTTCTTGGTATTTGTATATTCATCTCTCGTCTTTTTTCTCTCTCATATCTAACATCATATTCTTCGATTTTTTAGATTTTCTTTCTCTTTTTTTTTTTTTTTTTTTTTTTTTTTTGCATATTGGCCTTGACGTCTATGACCATAGTCATTGTAACATATTGATATCAATCAGTAAATTACATTTGGACATTCTATCCTGTGCAATCTTGCTTGGCAAGATAATGCGAGTAATATTTAAACAAATGCTACATTTTTCAATTGCTGTTATTTCAATTGCAATCAGGGTTCATGAGAATTCCAATTACAATGATAAATTCTTCTTCTTGAAATACTATCTAAACACAATTTAATCAGAGTAAATCTTATTAAGCAATCTATGTAACGCAGCACGTCCCTGTCCGGTGATCTGCCGGACTGGTGTTCGAGTCACTCTCAAGCTCGATTGTTTCTTGTAGTGTCTGCAATCTCACCATCCCTATAAGCTAATAGCCTATAGATCTAACTGCTGAGTCTCCAGCAGACATTGCCTGGCCCTCCTAATGGGGATCTTTGGGGAGCCTATAAGAATACCTGCTGAGTTATCACCAGTCATTGCCTGATCCTCCCTGGTCCTAGTTTGGATGGAGAAGGAGCTTGAGCAGAATTGCATATATGTCCAGTCTCTAGGGCATTGTCTTGTTACGGCACTGTCACTGTCCCTTGCCTCTGCCATTCATGCACAACCTTTAAACCTTTAATGGGGATTTATGGCAGTTATCCGGTAGTCTGAGATCAGCTAGCAAAGAGAGAGAGAGAGAGAGAGAGAGAGAGAGAGAGAGAGAGAAGTGGGGGATTCGGTTCGCTGTATAGAAACCAATGTCAGTTCTTTATTCCATGGCACCGTCTTCATGAATGAAATCCTACTTTGTATTGGTGGGATGAAGTGGGATTCTATCAACCACATTCTCTTCGTCAATACAAAACTATTTTAAACTCGTGTATCCGATATTCGTATTATTTTAAAACGTATAATTTGGATTTTTAAAAATTAAAACACAATTAGTGACTCTCTTCTGACTAATATTCGTTTTGGTTTAAAGCACTCAGATACGAGTTTTGTATCAACTCATGGTTAATGAATCTCTTGTATCTAACATTTTCCTTTATGTAAAATATATAATTTTAGATTTTGCAACTGCACATAATTAGTGAATTAGGGCCTCCGAATTTTTTTCTTTACAAAGAAGTACTGCCAGTTAAGCTTTAGAAAAATGCAATGTTTATCAACATATGATAAAAAATAATGTTGAAAAAACATATGCACAACAAAAGGATTGTTAAACACCAGAGGACTGGAGATGTCTTGGTGAGAACTATAACAGAATCTAAACTACTCTAGAGAATAGAGTGGGTACAAAGAGATGTTTAAAGTATAAAATTTAAACAGCAGCAATTTTTTTAAACCAAGACATCTCTAACATGATCGTCCTTAATTCGTTTCTATTTCTCTCATCAGACTAATTTGTTTTGGGATGCATACTATATGATTTGACTTCTCTCTCTCTCTCTCTCTCTCTCTCTCTCTCTCTCTCTCTCTCTCTCTCTCTCTCTCTCTCTCTCTCTCTCTCTCTCTCACTGTTTCCGTCATTGTTTCCTTACACCTATTCTACGATGACCTACTTTTGAGAGGCCTTTTCTTTGAAATCATTTAAAGTCTTTTGCGTATTTTTTCTGCCATGACTTCCTTGTCTGTAGATATGTCGCATACATAGAAAACGAAGAGGCGATGTAAAAGAATAAAAAAAAAAATTAAAAGATTAAAACCAAAATACGACCCTATATAAAGTCCCAGATAACATACAAACCGAAGATCCACGATAGCTGGAAGTGACGACCTGTTGAATAAATGAATTCTGAATACATACATGGGACGTCTAGAGAGAGAGAGAGAGAGAGAGAGAGAGAGAGAGAGAGAGAGAGAGAGAGAGAGAGAGAGAGAGAGAGAGAGAGACGAAATATCGAATTTCGTCAACTGCGATTAATCCTTCCTCCCACGTGCGTCTCCATCCACGTGGACTACGGTTTCCTAAAGCCTCGAAAATTGGGAGTCTGTTGCAGCCTAGAATTTGACATGGTCTCATGCTGTCGTGGAAGGGGGGTGGGGGGAATGGGTGTTGGTAGTGGGGTCAATGGTGATTTCATTATCAGGCTGTCATTCCTTAACGAGTTTGCGGTTATTTTTTATACTGCCCTTGCATATACCATACTCTCTCTCTCTCTCTCTCTCTCTCTCTCTCTCTCTCTCTCTCTCTCTCTCTCTCTCTCTCTCTCTCTCTCTACCATATAACCATCAATGTTGTGACGCCTGTTAATATTCCAATCAGTTATACAGCCAATTAACCTATCTTGAAAGACCTCTATTTACTCACTCATAAAGCAAGCCATGATTTATTCTGTTAATACTCACACTTCCATGGAAAAAGAAATATAACTTTTTTCTAACCAGATTCATTGCGACGCCAGTCTTCATCAATTTAGAACATAAAGGACACCCATTGGGTTCCAAAATTAATTACGAAAACAGAATACTGCATATTATAGCAAAATGTGTATTCTAAATCCGTAAATTTTATACATTATCATACCAAAGATCGGAATAAAGAGGATTGTGATGGTGATTATACAAATGATGAGGACGAGGGTATGGACATGGAAAGCGATGACAGTTCACTTTAGAGGTTAAGACTCGGATACTGAAGCTTAACCCAGAGACTTTTACGACATGTCTTCATGTTGTTGCAATGAAATGAGATGGTTTTGGATTCCATCAAACGGCCTGGTAGCTTTACCATTGTTATTATTAACATACTAAGTCAACAGGTTAGTCTGAATTCCGCAAGTACAGTTAGAATCAACGAACGCCGACACTCGGGGGAAATCTTCCGTCAAATGTCTCTATTGTTCCCATGACAAAACAGACAAGTGTTGCTCTTCTTACTACCTCTACGAAATGGGCGGAGCCTTCTCTAATCTTAGGGAATCAAAGACAGCAAAGGGGTGTTTTTGCTAGTGAAAGCATTAAAATTTTACAAATCGAGTTGCCATATTTCATTCTGTTTTATCATTTCACATTTCGATTATTCACTGCAAATACTGAATACACACACACACACACACACACACACACACACACACACACATATATATATATATATATATATATGTGTGTGTGTGTGTGTGTGTGTGTGTGTGTGTGTGTGTGTGTATCATGAATCCGTAAAATCATGTAGAAATTATTGGAGTATCGCAGCTAAACAATTCCTTCTGTTAACAGCTACATTAGATTATTTCGACATAAGTCTTGTTTTTTATATATTTGTAGTACGTTAGTCAAAATTCGCCCGTAACCTTTTGAGTTAGGTTGGTGAGAATCAAATAGACAGAGGTGAACACATGACCTCTTTGGCGGAGGTAATAATAATAATAATAATAATAATAATAATAATAATAATAATAATAATAATAATAATAATAATAATAATAATGCCAGTGGTGGAGGATTCCCTTGTAAAATAGGTGTGGAAATGCTTTCGTCAATCAGTAAAAGGTATTGTGTAATGGTTTATTGGCCTAATGACCCCTTGACTAAATTTTGAGTTATGTTAACAAACTATTCTAAAGCAATTTATCTGTATACTATCAGGTATATGGAGGTAAAACATAGGCAAAAATGACAAATATAGAGAAATTGACCTTTAAACTTGAAGACAATGGGCACTTACAAGGTCATGTGAAGGTCACGGGTTAAATATGACCCCATATTCTGAAAGAGCATGTGCAAATGGGAGGGGGGGGGGGGTGAGGGGGCGGGTGACAACAAAACATAACTTTTAGCCCACGTCAAATTTTTCTCCATGAAATAGCCATATGACCTTGAAAATGAGGGTCAAGGTCAAATTTGACATTTGATTTGGAGGTTTTATGTATATGTTTTGGGTAGTTTACTACAGCATGCTATGACCAAAAACCAGTATTTCATGGAGAAATTGCCAAAGTCACGATTTCTGCAATGTCAAAAATAGTCAAAAATCTATATTAAAAAAGTAATTAAGCATTCACTACTAAAGTTAAGCTAACCTTAGATAAATATATAGGGCATCATAAGATCAGGGCTCTAGGCCTTCCGGTTTTTGAGATCTCGGAAACAAACCTGTTTTGAGCCGGTTTGGCCATTAGCGACCTTGACCTTGACCTACTTGCATTGAAGTAGGGCAATATCTGGGGATTTACCTCTGTATCGTTGTCCATAAGGCCCTTAGCCATACGGCTTATACTTTAGGCCTAATGGCAATTTCAAATTTTACAAATTTTGCCTTTAAAAGCCCATGTGACCTTGAAAAGTAGGTCAAGGTCACTTAAACTGGGTCTAATGCATATTCTTAGCATAGGCTACCTATGATAATTATTTCAGATTTTTTGCGAAAAAAATGCGCGGAAAGAATAATAATAATACTACCAAAAACAATAGTATTCCCTATGGGGAATCCTAATAATAATAATAATAATAATAATAATAATAATAATAATAATAATAATAATAATAATAATAATAATAATGGAACCAAAACGTAAATTTTGAGAGTTCTGAAGAGGTGAATATTGATCCGCGCACTGGGTCCTTTTATAATTTGGAATTGCAAAATATTTCTTTGGATTTATTAAACAGACGGGACGTAACCTAGGTAATTAGTTCTTCTTACCCTCTATATTCCTGGAATTTATCCATCTATCCAAACCTACCGAAACCTTGTAACCCTTCCAGAAACCACATTATTACTTCCATTCTTGCTTGTTTGTCTTTCAACAATTCCAACTCTTAGTGAGATGAAGATTCACTTCACGAACATCATGTTTCGAGAGAATGGAACTTGTAATGTTTCTCAAGATGATACTTATTTTGAAATTCAGTTTTACTTAAGTGGGCGATATAAACTTGACGCTATCTTTTATCATTAACTATGGAGAGAGAGAGAGAGAGAGAGAGAGAGAGAGAGAGAGAGAGAGAGAGAGAGAGAGAGAGAGAGAGAGAGAGAGTTGGTGAAGAAGTGAGAAGGGGTGAAAGAGTCCGAGGGTGGTGAGAGCGAGAAGGGGTGAGAGCGAGGAGTGAGAGAGCGAGAGAATATTGAGAGTCAAAGAAGATTGGGGGGCCAAGATGTTCATTCCATACCAGTTAACTCTTTATTAGTTGGTAGCTTGACTCTGCGTTATCCATTTTAGTGTTAAAATTACAAACTTCATCTCTAACTAAGCTGATATTATCTAGTTACCGATAATCTGTTGCGCTACATCTTTATAGTGCGATTAGTGAAACGACAGAAAAAAAAAAAGAATAAAGTCACGCTATTTTTAAGGAACCAGAAACCAAGGATTTCAATAGATAAAACAGAATTATATTTGAATAAGAACTAATTTTGGACTAGAGTTCGTAAAAA
>NC_090742.1:384323-494323 GCF_036898095.1 Palaemon carinicauda | reverse complement strand
ATATATATATATATATATATATATATATATATATATGCACAGAGTTGAATTAATCTACGTGCTATATTTTTGTGGCAGAGGTGTACAATATGTATAAGATTTATTGCTTCCTAAGAGCAAATCAATTAGGTTTTTTTAATCGCATGGATAATTCAAATAAGATGGGATATATACGTAGAGTATTTGTAGCTCATTCACTGTCATAATGCATTCTGTACAAATCAATTGGAAGTAAATTTCCATCACTGCTTGTAAATTTATGGTAATATACAAAAGATTGGATAGCCCTAATCCTTTTTAGATATTCTGCTGAAACTCAGTTATGGCGAATTTAAAGCGAATGTTATTCTTTTAATCTAACGCACATCAGGTTTTTTTTTTCTTCTTTTTATTAAGGAGATAGTTTGCGTGTGGACTGCACAAAAGTCACTGGTCTTATTGATCGCACATACCAAATTATTAGGTTTTTATATGCTTTTTTGCCACCTTTATTTGATTGGAAGAATTCTCAACCTCAGTTTAGACTGAGTTCTGGCTAGAAAAAAACGGCTATTTAAAGTTTAAGTCAAGAAAATCTATGTGCACAGGGAAAATGTATAGGTATAACTCAAAGAAACATAAGGCAAAGGTGGATCATACATAGATTTACAGTAAGCATATGATACATTTATATATGCAAATCGTTTCACTTGGAAACGTACCCGCACACATACCCACACCCACACACTCAAAGACACATACACACGTAGAACAGCTGCTTACCATAGCTAAAGAGTCTCTTCTACCCTTACCAAGAGGAAAGTATCCACTTAACAATTATAGTGCAGTAGTGCAGTATATATATATATATATATATATATATATATATATATATATATATATATATATATATATATATATATATATATATATATATATATATATATATATATATGTGTATATATACATATATATATATATATATATATATATATATATATATATATATATATATATGTATATATATATATACATATATATATATATATATATATATATATATATATATGTGTGTGTGTGTGTGTGTATGTGTGTTGTGTGTGTATACAGTATATATGTGTGTGTTTATATGTACATGTCTATGAAAGAAAATATGTAATTTATGCATGTATATAAAAAATATACGGATATATATATAACAGAAATCCAAGTAAAAATATCATATGAATGAAAAAAAGAAATGAATACCAAAAAAACAAAAACAATTAATTCATCCCTTTCTTAAATACCAAAATAAAATGACAGAAGGACACAGAAGAAGAAGAAGAAGGGGGAGGAGAGGAAGGAGGAGGAGAAGACAGGACAAAACCTCAGGTCTCTTCTATCTACGACCCTTCGAAGGAGCCCACCCTGGCCCCTGTGGCCGTGGTTGGAGACGATGACGACGATGAGTACATCGACACAGACACGGGGAAACTGGTCCGGATGCCGAAGCCTTTCTGTGGATGCGTGAGTGTTTGGATACTTTTTCTGTTGATTTCATTGGTCTTATAATAATATAATTATTGTTATTAAAAGCTAAGCTACAACCCAAGTTGGAGAAGCAGGATGCTATAAGCCCAAGGTCTTTTCTGCTGATTTCATGGCTCTTATAATAATCTAATTATTGTTATTAAAAGCTAAGCTACAACCCAAGTTGGAAAAGCAGGATGCTATAAGCCCAAGGTCTTTTCTGCTGATTTCATGGCTCTTATAATAATCTAATTATTGTTATTAAAAGCTAAGCTACAACCCAAGTTGGAAAAGCAGGATGCTATAAGCCCAAGGTCTTTTCTGCTGATTTCATGGCTCTTATAATAATCTAATTATTGTTATTAAAAGCTAAGCTACAACCCAAGTTGGAAAAGCAAGATGCTATAAGCCCAAGGTCTTTTCTGCTGATTTCATGGCTCTTATAATAATCTAATTATTGTTATTAAAAGCTAAGCTACAACCCAAGTTGGAAAAGCAGGATGCTATAAGCCCAAGGTCTTTTCTGCTGATTTCATGGCTCTTATAATAATCTAATTATTGTTATTAAAAGCTAAGCTACAACCCAAGTTGGAAAAGCAAGATGCTATAAGCCCAAGGTCTTTTCTGCTGATTTCATGGCTCTTATAATAATCTAATTATTGTTATCAAAAGCTAAGCTACCACCCAAGTTGGAGAAGCAGGATGCTATAATCCCAAGGTCTTTTCTGCTGATTTCATGGCTCTAATGATAATCTAATTATTTTTATCAAAAGCTAAGCTACAACCATAGTTGGAGAAGCAGGATGCTATAAGCCCAAGGTCTTTTCTGCTGATTTCATGGCTCTAATGATAATCTAATTATTATTATCAAAAGCTAAGCCAAAACCATAGTTGGAGAAGCAGGATGCTATAAGCCCAAGGTCTTTTCTGCTGATTTCTTGGCTCTAATGATAATCTAATTATTATTATCAAAATCTAAGCTACCACCCAAGTTGGAGAAGCAGGATGCTATAATCCCAAGGTCTTTTCTGCTGATTTCATGGCTCTAATGATAATCTAATTATTATTATCAAAAGCTAAGCTACAACCATAGTTGGAGAAGCAGGATGCTATAAGCCCAAGGTCTTTTCTGCTGATTTCATGGCTCTTATAATAATCTAATTATTATTATCAAATGCTAAGCTACCACCCAAGTTGGAGAAGCAGGATGCTATAAGCCCAAGGTCTTTTCTGCTGATTTCATGGCTCTAATGATAATCTAATTATTTTTATCAAAAGCTAAGCTACAACCCAAGTTGGAAAAGCAGGATGCTATAAGCCCAAGGTCTTTTCTGCTGATTTCATGGCTCTAATGATAATCTAATTATTATTATCAAAAGCTAAGCTACAACCCAAGTTGGAGAAGCAGGATGCTATAAGCCCAAGGTCTTTTTTGCTGATTTCATGGCTCTAATGATAATCTAATTATTATTATCAAAAGCTAAGCTACAACCCAAGTTGGAAAAGCAAGATGCTATAAGCCCAAGGTCTTTTCTGCTGATTTCATGGCTATAATGATAATCTAATTATTTTTATCAAAAGCTAAGCTACAACCATAGTTGGAGAAGCAGAATGCTATAAGCCCAAGGTCTTTTTTCTGATTTCATGGCTCTAATGATAATCTAATTATTATTATCAAAAGCTAAGCTACAACCATAGTTGGAGAAGCAGGATGCTATAATCCCAAGGTCTTTTCTGCTGATTTCATGGCTCTAATGATAATCTAATTATTATTATCAAAAGCTAAGCTACAACCCAAGTTGGAAAAGCAGGATGCTATAAGCCCAAGGTCTTTTCTGCTGATTTCATGGCTCTTATAATAATCTAATTATTGTTATCAAAAGCTAAGCTACCACTCAAGTTGGAGAAGCAGGATGCTATAATCCCAAGGTCTTTTCTGCTGATTTCATGGCTCTAATGATAATCTAATTATTATTATCAAAAGCTAACCTACAACCATAGTTGGAGAAGCAGGATGCTATAAGCCCAAGGTCTTTTCTGCTGATTTCATGGCTCTTATAATAATCTAATTATTGTTATTAAAAGCTAAGCTACAACCCAAGTTGGAAAAGCAGGATGCTATAAGGCCAAGGTCTTTTCTGCTGATTTCATGGCTCTTATAATAATCTAATTATTGTTATCAAAAGCTAAGCTACAACCATAGTTGGAAAAGCAGGATGCTAGAAGCCCAAGGTCTTTTCTGCTGATTTCATGGCTCTTATAATAATCTAATTATTGTTATCAAAAGCTAAGCTACCACTCAAGTTGGAGAAGCAGGATGCTATAATCCCAAGGTCTTTTCTGCTGATTTCATGGCTCTAATGATAATCTAATTATTATTATCAAAAGCTAACCTACAACCATAGTTGGAGAAGCAGGATGCTATAAGCCCAAGGTCTTTTCTGCTGATTTCATGGCTCTTATAATAATCTAATTATTGTTATTAAAAGCTAAGCTACAACCCAAGTTGGAAAAGCAGGATGCTATAAGGCCAAGGTCTTTTCTGCTGATTTCATGGCTCTTATAATAATCTAATTATTGTTATTAAAAGCTAAGCTACAACCATAGTTGGAAAAGCAGGATGCTAGAAGCCCAAGGTCTTTTCTGCTGATTTCATGGCTCTTATAATAATCTAATTATTGTTATTAAAAGCTAAGCTACAACCCAAGTTGGAAAAGCAGGATGCTATAAGCCCAAGGTCTTTTCTGCTGATTTCATGGCTCTAATGATAATCTAATTATTGTTATCAAAAGCTAAGCTACAACCCAAGTTGGAAAAGCAGGATGCTATAAGCCCAAGGTCTTTTCTGCTGATTTCATGGCTCTTATAATAATCTAATTATTGTTATTAAAAGCTAAGCTACAACCCAAGTTGGAAAAGCAGGATGCTATAAGCCCAAGGTCTTTTCTGCTGATTTCATGGCTCTTATAATAATCTAATTATTGTTATTAAAAGCTAAGCTACAACCTAAGTTGGAGAAGCGGGATGCTATAATCCCAAGGTCTTTTCTGCTGATTTCATGGCTCTAATGATAATCTAATTATTATTATCAAAAGCTAAGCTACAACCATAGTTGGAGAAGCAGGATGCTATAACCCCAAGGTCTTTTCTACTGATTTCATGGCTCCAATGATAATCTAATTATTATCAAAAGCTAAGCTACAAACATAGTTGGAGAAGCAGGATGCTATAAGCCCAAGGTCTTTTTTGCTGATTTCATGGCTCCAATGATAATCTAATTATTATCAAAAGCTAAGCTACAACCATAGTTGGAGAAGCAGGATGCTATAATCCCAAGGTCTTTTCTGCTGATTTCATTGCTCTAATGATAATCTAATTATTATTATCAAAAGCTAAGCTACAACCATAGTTGGAGAAGCAGGATGCTATAATCCCAAGGTCTTTTCTGCTGATTTCATGGCTCTAATGATAATCTAATTATTATTATCAAAAGCTAAGCTACAACCATAGTTGGAGAAGCAGGATGCTATAATCCCAAGGTCTTTTCTGCTGATTTCATGGCTCTAATGATAATCTAATTATTATTATCAAAACCTAAGCTACAACCAAAGTTGGAGAAGCAGGATGCTATAATCCCAAGGTCTTTTCTGCTGATTTCATGGCTCTAATGATAATCTAATTATTATTATCAAAAGCTAAGCTACAACCATAGTTGGAGAAGCAGGATGCTATAAGCCCAAGGTCTTTTCTGCTGATTTCATGGCTCTAATGATAATCTAATTATTATTATCAAAAAAGCTAAGCTACAACCATAGTTGGAGAAGCAGGATGCTATAAGCCCAAGGTCTTTTTTTGCTGATTTCATGGCTCCAATGATAATCTAATTATTATCAAAAGCTAAGCTACAACCATAGTTGGAGAAGCAGGATGCTATAAGCCCAAGGTCTTTTCTGCTTATTTCATGGCTCTAATGATAATCTAATTATTATTATCAAAAGCTAAGCTACAACCCAAGTTGGAAAAGCAGGATGCTATAAGCCCAAGGTCTTTTCTGCTGATTTCATGGCTCTAATGATAATCTAATTATTGTTATTAAAAGCTAAGCTACAACCCAAGTTGGAAAAGCAGGATGCTATAAGCCCAAGGTCTTTTCTGCTGATTTCATGGCTCTTATAATAATCTAATTATTATTATCAAAAGCTAAGCTACAACCCAAGTTGGAAAAGCAGGATGCTATAAGCCCAAGGTCTTTTCTGCTGATTTCATGGCTCTTATAATAATCTAATTATTATTATCAAAAGCTAAGCTACAACCATAGTTGGAGAAGCAGGATGCTATAAGCCCAAGGTCTTTTCTGCTGATTTCATGGCTCTTATAATAATCTAATTATTGTTATTAAAAGCTAAGCTACAAACCAAGTTGGAAAAGCAGGATGCTATAAGCCCAATGTCTTTTCTGCTGATTTCATGGCTCTAATGATAATCTAATTATTATTATCAAAAGCTAAGCTACAACCCAAGTTGGAAAAGCAGGATGCTATAAGCCCAAGGTCTTTTCTGCTGATTTCATGGCTCTTATAATAATCTAATTATTGTTATTAAAAGCTAAGCTACAACCCAAGTTGGAAAAGCAGGATGCTATAAGCCCAAGGTCTTTTCTGCTGATTTCATGGCTCTTATAATAATCTAATTATTGTTATTAAAAGCTAAGCTACAACCATAGTTGGAGAAGCAGGATGCTATAAGCCCAAGGTCTTTTCTGCTGATTTCATGGCTCTAATGATAATCTAATTATTGTTATTAAAAGCTAAGCTACAACCCAAGTTGGAAAAGCAGGATGCTATAAGCCCAAGGTCTTTTCTGCTGATTTCATGGCTCTAATGATAATCTAATTATTATTATCAAAAGCTAAGCTACAACCCAAGTTGGAAAAGCAGGATGCTATAAGCCCAAGGTCTTTTCTGCTGATTTCATGGCTCTTATAATAATCTAGTTATTATTATCAAAAGCTAAGCTACAACCATAGTTGGAGAAGCAGGATGCTATAATCCCAAGGTCTTTTCTGCTGATTTCATGGCTCTAATGATAATCTAATTATTGTTATTAAAAGCTAAGCTACAACCCAAGTTGGAAAAGCAGGATGCTATAAGCCCAAGGTCTTTTCTGTTGATTTCATGGCTCTAATGATAATCTAATTATTGTTATTAAAAGCTAAGCTACAACCCAAGTTGGAAAAGCAGGATGCTATAAGCCCAAGGTCTTTTCTGCTGATTTCATGGCTCTAATGATAATCTAATTATTATTATCAAAAGCTAAGCTACAACCCAAGTTGGAAAAGCAGGATGCTATAAGCCCAAGGTCTTTTTTTGCTGATTTCATGGCTCTTATAATAATCTAATTATTATTATCAAAAGCTAAGCTACAACCATAGTTGGAGAAGCAGGATGCTATAATCCCAAGGTCTTTTCTGCTGATTTCATGGCTCTAATGATAATCTAATTATTATTATCAAAAGCTAAGCCACAACCATAGTTGGAGAAGCAGGATGCTATAAGCCCAAGGTCTTTTCTGCTGATTTCATGGCTCTAATGATAATCTAATTATTATTATCAAAAGCTAAGCTACAACCCAAGTTGGAAAAGCAGGATGCTATAAGCCCAAGGTCTTTTCTGCTGATTTCATGGCTCTTATAATAATCTAATCATTGTTATTAAAAGCTAAGCTACAACCCAAGTTGGAAAAGCAGGATGCTATAAGCCCAATGTCTTTTCTGCTGATTTCATGGCTCTAATGATAATTTAATTATTATTATCAAAAGCTAAGCTACAACCCAAGTTGGAAAAGCAGGATGCTATAAGCCCAAGGTCTTTTCTGCTGATTTCATGGCTCTTATAATAATCTAATTATTGTTATTAAAAGCTAAGCTACAACACAAGTTGGAAAAGCAGGATGCTATAAGCCCAAGGTCTTTTCTGCTGATTTCATGGCTCTTATAATAATCTAATTATTGTTATTAAAAGCTAAGCTACAACCATAGTTGGAGAAGCAGGATGCTATAAGCCCAAGGTCTTTTCTGCTGATTTCATGGCTCCAATGATAATCTCATTATCATTATCAAAAGTTAAGCTACAACCATAGTTGGAGAAGCAGGATGCTATAAGCTCAAGATCTTTTCTGCTGATTTCATGGCTCTTGTAATAATCTAATTATTGTTATTAAAACCTAAGCTACAACCAAAGTTGGAAAAGCAGGATGCTATAATCCCAAGGTCTTTCTGCTGATTTCATGGCTCTAATGATAATCTAATTATTATTATAAATAGCTAAGCTACAACCATAGTTGGAAAAGCAGGATGCTATAAGCCCAAGGTCTTTTCTGCTGATTTCATGGCTCTAATGATAATCTAATTATTATTATCAAAAGCTAAGCTACAACCATAGTTGGAGAAGCAGGATGCTATAAGCCCAAGGTCTTTTTTGCTGATTTCTTGGCTCTAATGATAATCTAATTATTATTATCAAAAGCTAAGCTACAACCATAGTTGGAGAAGCAGGATGCTATAAGCCCAAGGTCTTTTCTGCTGATTTCATGGCTCTAATGATAATCTAATTATTATTATCAAAAGCTAAGCTACAACCATAGTTGGAGAAGCAGGATGCTATAAGCCCAAGGTCTTTTCTGCTGATTTCATGGCTCTAATGATAATCTAATTATTATTATCAAAAGCTAAGCTACAACCCAAGTTGGAAAAGCAGGATGCTATAAGCCCAAGGTCTTTTCTGCTGATTTCATGGCTCTAATGATAATCTAATTATTATTATCAAAAGCTAAGCTACAACCCAAGTTGGAAAAGCAGGATGCTATAAGCCCAAGGTCTTTTCTGCTGATTTCATGGCTCTAATGATAATCTAATTATTGTTATTAAAAGCTAACCTACAACCCAAGTTGGAAAAGCAGGATGCTATAAGCCCAAGGTCTTTTCTTCTGATTTCATGGCTCTTATAATAATCTAATTATTGTTATTAAAAGCTAAGCTACAACCCAAGTTGGAAAAGCAGGATGCTATAAGCCCAAGGTCTTTTCTGCTGATTTCATGGCTCTAATGATAATCTAATTATTATTATCAATAGCTAAGCTACAACCATAGTTGGAGAAGCAGGATGCTATAATCCCAAGGTCTTTTCTGCTGATTTCATGGCTCTAATGATAATCTAATTATTATTATCAAAAGCTAAGCTACAACCCAAGTTGGAAAAGCAGGATGCTATAAGCCCAAGGTCTTTTCTGCTGATTTCATGGCTCTAATGATAATCTAATTATTATTATCAAAATCTAAGCTACAACCCAAGTTGGAAAAGCAGGATGCTATAAGCCCAAGGTCTTTTCTGCTGATTTCATGGCTCTAATGATAATCTAATTATTGTTATTGAAAGCTAACCTACAACCCAAGTTGGAAAAGCAGGATGCTATAAGCCCAAGGTCTTTTCTTCTGATTTCATGGCTCTTATAATAATCTAATTATTGTTATTAAAAGCTAAGCTACAACCCAAGTTGGAAAAGCAGGATGCTATAAGCCCAAGGTCTTTTCTGCTGATTTCATGGCTCTAATGATAATCTAATTATTATTATTAAAAGCTAAGCTACAACCATAGTTGGAGAAGCAGGATGCTAGAAGCCCAAGGTCTTATCTGCTGATTTCATGGCTCTTATAATAATCTAATTATTGTTATTAAAAGCTAACCTACAACCCAAGTTGGAAAAGCAGGATGCTATAAGCCCAAGGTCTTTTCTGCTGATTTCATGGCTCTAATGATAATCTAATTATTGTTATCAAAAGCTAAACTATAACCCAAGTTGGAAAAGCAGGATGCTATAAACCCAAGGTCTTTTCTGCTGATTTCATGGCTCTTATAATAATCTAATTATTGTTATTAAAAGCTAAGCTACAACCCAAGTTGGAAAAGCAGGATGCTCTAAGCCCAAAGTCTTTTCTGCTGATTTCATGGCTCTTATAATAATCTAATTATTGTTATTAAAAGCTAAGCTACCACCCAAGTTGGAGAAGCAGGATGCTATAAGCCCAAGGTCTTTTCTGCTGATTTCATGGCTCTTATAATAATCTATTTATTGTTATTAAAAGCTAAGCTACAACCCAAGTTGGAAAAGCAGGATGCTATAAGCCCAAGGTCTTTTCTGCTGATTTCATGGCTCTTATAATAATCTAATTATTGTTATTAAAAGCTAACCTACAACCCAAGTTGGAGAAGCAGGATGCTATAAGCCCAAGGTCTTTTCTGCTGATTTCATGGCTCTTATAATAATCTAATTATTGTTATTAAAAGCTAACCTACAACCCAAGTTGGAGAAGCAGGATGCTATAAGCCCAAGGTCTTTTCTGCTGATTTCATGGCTCTAATGATAATCTAATTATTGTTATTAAAAGCTAAGCTACAACCCAAGTTGGAGAAGCAGGATGCTATAAGCCCAAGGTCTTTTCTGCTGATTTCATGGCTCTTATAATAATCTAATTTTTGTTATCAAAAGCTAAGCTACAACCATAGTTGGAGAAGCAGGATGCTATAAGCCCAAGGTCTTTTTTGCTGATTTCATGGCTCTTATAATAATCTAATTATTATTATCAAAAGCTAAGCTACAACCCAAGTTGGAGAAGCAGGATGCTATAAGCCCAAGGTCTTTTCTGCTGATTTCATGGCTCAAATGATAATCTAATTATTTTTATCAAAAGCTAAGCTACAACCCAAGTTGGAAAAGCAGGATGCTATAAGCCCAAGGTCTTTCCTGCTGATTTCATGGCTCTTATAATAATCTAATTATTGTTATTAAAAGCTAAGCTACAACCCAAGTTGGAAAAGCAGGATGCTATAAGCCCAAGGTCTTTTCTGCTGATTTCGTGGCTCTTATAATAATCTAATTATTGTTATTAAAAGCTAAGCTACAACCCAAGTTGGAAAAGCAGGATGCTATAAGCCCAAGGTCTTTCCTGCTGATTTCATGGCTCTAATGATAATCTAATTATTATTATTAAAAGCTAAGCTACAACCATAGTTGGAGAAGCAGGATGCTATAAGCCCAAGGTCTTTTCTGCTGATTTCATGGCTCTAATGATAATCTAATTATTATTATTAAAAGCTAAGCTACAACCATAGTTGGAGAAGCAGGATGCTATAAGCTTAAAGACTCCAACAGGGAGAAATATCCCAATATGGAAAGGCAACAAGGATATAAAGAAATTACAAGAGAAGTAATGAGCAAGCAAAATAAGATATTTTAAGAACAGCAGCAAAATTAAATTTGATCTTTCATATATAAACTACAAAACCTAAATAAAAGGAATTGGGAAAAGAAGCAAGATAGAACACAAATTTTTAATCTAGATGGTTAATTTTATAATTTGTATGGATTATTAGGAATTTTGCATAGCTCATTTCATAATTCAGTGTTTGTCATAGGTAAGTGTTTGGATACCTTTATTAGATTAACAGCTGTTGATTCCATCGAGTTCACATTTTTAATTGGTTCATGTCATAATTTGTAAGGATTTTTCAAAAATTTTTATGGTTAATTTCTTAATTCATATAGTTTGTTTGTCATGGGTTTCATAGTTTTTATATTTTCAATGGATCATTTCGTAATTTATAAGGGAATTTTATTTTTTTATGGATTATTTCATAACTCCAATGAATTGTTGAATAATATTCATAGTTCACATCTTGATTTCGTTCAATCTCTTGATATATATATATATATATATATATATATATATATATATATATATATATATATATATATATATATATATATATATATATATATATATATATATATATATATATATATATATATATGGGTAATTTGGCAATTTACCTCTTTAAATGTCGTAGTTTTATAGGTTAATATTCGTCGCTTTATGATAATCATAAACTGTCTATGAATTGGAATCGAGGTGATCCATTTCAGAACTTTAATAATTATCTTCAAATTCATCTACTGATTTTCGTTATTTTCAGTCTCTGTAATTTACTAAATTCAAAATATGTTTTTCTTAACATTTTATTTTTCAATTAAATTATTGTCAAACCTGTTATGTTATTTCAACGTCAAATGGTAAATATGTCGTATCCCTGTATTCATCTTTTCATATTCCATTCGTCTTGATTCTTATTCGTGCTTTCATTTCACCTTTCTCATATTCATTAAATACTGTTTCCGTCAAGAAGTTATCTGTTCTTCCTAGGAAAATTTAGAGTGCCGGTGACTGACATTTCATCACAATATTTCGCCCTTGCCCGGGAGTCCTTGCATATATCACTTTAACTTTAATTCGCATTAATATATATCACTCCAAAATCAAAATAGTTTTCCTTTTCCATTCAATTAAAATAACTTTGAGAAAAAAAATTGTCACTAAAACCTATAGCCTATTCCATAAGTCTCATGACTTGAGTTTGTTCATTTAAAATCCCTATCTAATTAATTTTCTGTTACGGACTGCCAGCGCAATAGCCCGTGTCCCACATAAGGTTGTTGCTGTTAGATTTTCCAGCTTACAGTATGTAAAACACGGGCTCTTGCGTTGGCAGCCCGTAAAAGAAAAACGATTTGTCAGTGAAGATTATTTATACAAAATCTTTAGGATTATTTGACTGAGAAGGTACCACATAAGGTGAGGTAATCGTAAACGAACCGAACCATCACAATATTTCAAAACTTATTTTGATACAATACGATAGCTAACAATACTCAGTGTTCCTAAAAAAAAGATAACATCTCTTCTTTGTCTCTATGTCCCTACAGCGAACTTGCGACCACCGTTTCCCCCTAGAGATGGACGAAGAGACATCCAAGGTGTACCGCGAAGCGCGCTTCTGCAACCTCTCCTACACCTTCATCTCCTCCTGGTGCATGATGCTCTTCTTTGCTACTGCGGCGTCCGCAGGGATCATTGCCATTGGATTTCTTGACGCAAAGTTGGTTGCTTACCAAGCTGTGGGAATCACACTGACAATTATCTTCGGTGGGTTTATTTCCTGGTTCTACGGGTATTACATGCCACTTATGCATGGCTTTATCTCCTTAGATTGGTGATTTAAAGAGTGGTTTGACATTGGAATATCGGAGCTAAAGCATCTTGAATGCATGTATATACAGGAAAATTTATAAGAGCCCGTGTCTGGCCGGAATAGCTTTGCAATCTACAACAACGCACAGAAAAGCGTTTTTGGTCAAGTTATTCCTACAGTGTAATTTATTTTTCATCTTTCCGTGTTTTTCTCTATCATAACTTTCTATATTGAACAAAATATCTAATGTATTTCTTTATTTTTCTATCTTTTTTGTAAAATGCAAGAAAAATCTCTGACAGTTGGCCCGGAGTATGACAATTTTTTCATATCCTATTCAAGTTCAAACAAGGCATTTAATAAATATATATGAATGCCTAAATTGTTCATAATACAACGTTAGTTACCATATATATTTCTGTTTTATATTATTACCATATTTTTCGTAACCCCTACATTTCAATAATAATTTCTCTTTGTTTTGTGTGTGTGTGTGTGTGTGTGTGTGTGTGTGTGTGGCATTCAAGGAGGGTGTTGGGGTTTGCTTTCCAAGTCTCAGGTATTATCTCACATTCCAGGATCTTTCCTGCCCGTATTCGTCGTCTTCTGGGTGTGTCTTCGGCGTCGGAGTCGAGAAATTCGTCGCCAGTACCAAGCAGAGAAGAATCGCAGTCAGGTCTTCGACCAAGAGATGGGTCTGCCCTTGGAGACGGATGACGAAAAGGCCTTGGCTAAACCTGCGGAGTACATCCCACCCAAAGAGCCTCCCGTCAATACTCTTGAGGATCTTCAAACTCTGGCAGGACAGAAGTAAAGCGCTGTTGCCTTGAGAGCAACGACCAACCATAAAAGGAATTCAGTTACCTTATCGATATTTTTATTGTGAATAATGGAACGAATAAGGCTTTTGTCGTTACTGATGACGACCTAGATCCATAAAGTAAACTATATGGACATCGAGAACAACACCGAGCTGCAGTAGGTGAACATCGGTTACTTTGGCAGGTGTTCATAGCAAATATCAATATCGATAACGTAGTGTTTTACTTAAAAGGCTATGAATTGGAATATAACGATCGCAGCAATTGTGGTAACAGCGTATTATTCTAGATAAATACTGTTAACCCTTAAAAAAACTTAGGGTGAATTTTCTTCTGTCGTTTTAGGCATTTTCATAGCGAATTAAATTTCAGAATTAGTCAAGGAATAACAAGGAATGATAAATCAATTCTTCTTATTTCATTAATATATTTGATGAGGCAATATATATTTCATAGGTTATCAAAATTCTTTTCTGTATCAATCACAGACTTATGCACTATTCCCCGGCCCCTGTATCTGCAGTTACACCTCATAAAGATAAGAAACCATAAAGAATGAAGCACAGGTAGTGGATCTTCTTTCCCAAATCACAAGAAACGAAAATTGTCTTTATGCAGTAAAATCAGGCAGATTCCAGTAATTCACTTACGATAGTCTAATCACAAGGAATTGAGACTTGCCTTTAGTTGTGTGTCCTTTTTCCTATGGAGCCAGTTATTAGTTTTTATGGCAATGCGACTAAAAAATGAAAGCAAAGCCGGCAAGTCTTTATGGCAATGCGACTAAAAAATGAAAGCAAAGCCGGCAAGTCTTTATGGCAATGCGACTAAAAAATGAAAGCAAAGCCGGCAAGTCTTTATGGCAATGCGACTAAAAAATGACAGCAAAGCCGGCAAGTCTTTATGGCAATGTCACTAAAAAGAAAATCCAGTCAGTTTTTATGGCAATGCCACAAAAAAAGGGTCAGTTAATCTTTATGGCAATGCTAATAAAAATGAAAGAAAAGTCGGTGTCTCCATGACAATACCATTGAAAAAAGTCGGCCAATCTTTATGGCAACGAGACTAAAAACAAGAAAAGCCAGTCAGTCTATGATAACGTGACTAAAAAAAAAAAAAAAAAAATCTGTCTTTAAGGCAATGTGACTAGAAAATAAAGAGAAAATGACATATCCACCAAAAAACCAGCCCTTTCCCATGGGAAACAGTAAATTAGCAAAAGAAATCATGGCAACAACTCTGGTCTCCAAGTCAGCTTCGCAGACCCTTAACAATAGACATAAGAGAAACATATCAAAAGAATGCTTTAGGAAAAGGAAGCTTATCAAATGAGGCTAAAATATATATTGAATAATATTTTGGATTAGTTTATATAAGACTTCAAACTTGAGATCATTAATAAGAGAAAGAAAATTTCTGGAATAAAAGTAAAAATGGTCATCGTTACAGATCCTATATAAAATAATGATATAACACAGAGAACAATGACGTAATATACTATTCATAATAAGAATAATAATGATGATAACTATGATAAAAAAAAACAATGATGATGATTAAGGAAGCTCTTGATAGTAAACCAATAATCATTCAAGGTAAGTATCTAATTTCTTATGAGAGCTACTATTTTGTATCAATACAGCGTAAAAATGAGCGATACGGAGGAAGAGGCTATGCCTACTATTACGCCAATTACACAATTGCCAACGTATTGGTATACAAAAATGTAACTAAAATATCATTATACCCATATTTAATCTGACACGACCCTACCGAACGTGGGATTGAGGAGGATTGAGGAGGGGGTTGGAATTCTCCCATTAGCCAACCCTGCCCCACAAAAGATAAAACAAAATCTACTATAAAATTCTTCACTTATGCGGGAACTTCTTCAACATGCAGTAGTCGAGTACATCATATAAAGATGACGTTTTATCAAGCGTATCATTATTGCATTGAATTCTCAATTCCACGCTTCAAAATTTCAAATAGAGTTAAAATATTATTTTATTTTCCAGGTAAGGCCACACGGGTATATATAAGCACAGGGAAATAAACATTATTTTACAATATATGTATATTAGATTAAAATGAGTAAATGAAAGATAGATTGCAGCCACCGCAGTCACACAAGGCAATACATGACAAATAATATACCTATAAATGCATACATGTGAAATGTAGAGTAATTTACAAACGACAAGTTCAACTTTCATCGTTCGTCTCGGTTCTTTATATTATCAGTGACATTTTCCATAACAATCATCACTCCTCGAATGTCCCTAGAATTACGTTGGAAGTGCGTCACTCCTCTCCAGGCCGCTTGGTCTTCTGACTCTCTTCTCGCATTTCGCAGTCCGAACAAGAGGTGTTTGAACACCTTTCAGACCTACAACTGCAGTTCGATGATATGGAGGATTTTGGCAGCGAGCTGTTATGGCTTTCAGCTCTCCTTAGAGGGCGCCCTGGCGACGCTGGGGGCGATGGGGAAGAAGACAGAGACCAGACCCTTGTAGTTTTCATCCGACTGTTGCTGTCGACTTCAGAGGTAAAGCCTAAGGAACGAAAACATTCCATACTGATCATCTAATCATCTGTTTTGTTGTGGAAAGAAATTTAAGTGCATTTAAAATGATTTCTAAATTATACAATTTGTAGATGTCAGGTCGAGGGAGAGGTTCAATTCATTGGTGTTTGATAGGACCGCTAGTAAAAATTGACCATGGTAATTATTTTGGGCAGATATTTGGGGTGAATTTGTGTGTGTGTGTATGTGTGTGTGTGTGTGTGTGTGTGGGGAGAGAGAGAGAGAGAGAGAGAGAGAGAGAGAGAGAGAGAGAGAGAGAGAGAGAGAGAGAGAGAGAGAGAGAGAGAGAGATATATTATGGCCACAATTTTAGTTATCAATTACTCTTGTTATAGCCTGTAAGTTTAGCTTTCCACTCTTACACATCATCGTATCCCTTGCACATGGAGCACATGCATGAGCAAATATCCATGTATAAACAGTTTATATACAAGTATGAATAAAATAGAAAGTATGTGTGTTTTTACACACATACATACAACAACAACAAATGCAGCCGTTTCTAGTCCACTGCAAAACAAAGTCTTCAGACATGTCCTTATTCATGCTTTGGGTTTGGCTAGTTTTCTTCAGCACTGGCCATTTGCGGTCATATATATATATATATATATATATATATATATATATATATATATATATATATATATATATATATATATATATATATATATATATATATATACAGTATGAATGTGTTTGTGTGTGCGCGCGTGTGTGCGCGCGTGTGTGCACGCTTCTTCAGGGTACAATACAATTGATTTACAGACGAAAGACGTCAATATATATAAAAAAAGTGAACGATATAAGAAATAACAGAACCAACTTATCAGCCAACTAGCATAGAACAAATCCACAGCCAAATTTTTGCACTTGAACGTAAAGTTGTCTTTAAAAAAACCGTTAAAGATAAGTTACATTTGAATGTGTTTAGGACCACTTCACGTTCAAGTGCAAATTTTGGTTGTGGATTGTTTGCTTGTTTGACTATGGTAGTTGGCTGATAAGGTTTTGAGTCATTTTTACTGTTCACTTTTTTACTTATTGGCGTCCTTCACCGGTAAATCAGCCTTGTACCCTGAAAAAATGTATAGTAAAATACAGGAAAGCGCTAAGTACTAAATTATTTCATTATTTCCTACTGGCTCTCTCTCTCTCTCTCTCTCTCTCTCTCTCTCTCTCTCTCTCTCTCTCTCTCTCTCTCTCTATATATATATATATATATATATATATATATATATATATATATATATATATATATATAGGCTATATATATATATATATATATATATATATATATATATATATATATATATATATATATATATATATATATATATATATATATGACCCAATCTTTCCACATAGTCTTTTTTTAGCCTCTGTCGGCACTGATACCCAGCTGGGTTTACGTGTGGACTGTAGGCTGGAGACAATCCCAGACATTCTAATCGTGAGCAAAGTGTTATACGTAAAGCCACGTGACCATCAGCTGGTTAAAATATAAAAACTTTAAGTCCTTCCCCATTGAGTCGATAGTTCTCTAAATGCTAACCTACCCATTCTTAACAAGACTTTAATGATGAGGATGTTGATACTCTCTTTCCATCCACCCTTTCTCAGACCCATCAGGGTCGACTAAATCCCAAACGATCTATTTTGGACTTGTCACTGAAAGCATATGGTTTTTGGTCTGGGATCGATCTAAGTACTCTAACTTCTACTACTAGTGCTGGATCAGCAGTATTGAAGAGATTCGTTCTTGATATCGAATTAAAATAGGAGAAATAAGATATTGGGGTAAAGGATCCTGAAAATAGAAATTGAGAAAAAGATTATGGATCAGATAGAGGAAACAAGTGAAGAAAAGGTGTGAAAAATTGAGAAGCATAGAATGGAATGGCACACAGCTTTATATTAGAGAAATAGATTTGGATAAAGCAGTCTTTATAATGAAGGCTAGGCAAAACATACTCAAACTAAAAGAAAATTTCATAGGAAAATATGTAGATGATGTTTGTGACCTGTGCAAAGTAGATATTACAGAACATTTATTTCCATGCCCAAAATCAGGAAAGTTAAAGGAACAAGATACAAGAGTGAATATGATGCAAAATACAAAGAGCTGGTGGTATACATAAGTCAGGACATGAATCTGAAAGAAGAGTTTAGAAATACCTCAATAGGTTGCCAAAACTGATAGGGTGTTATCCCAACTGATTTCAAGGTACAATGTGATGAGATTATAACCTAATATTTTAACTAAGCCTGTTTTTGTGGTTACAGGAAAAAGACCAATTACAATACTGAGTATAAGCTTAGACGCTTTGGACCGATCTATTAATTGATAGAGTGCCCAAAAAATTATTGTGTGGAGTGAGCAGTTAAGAAATAGGAATATAGGGTACTACTTCTTATAATAATAACAATAAACTACGAACCTTGGGTAAAAGATGATGACATGCAAATAGGATGTGCTACCTGTGACGCAAAATTTTCTTGCTGGCGGAGGTAATCATCCTCGGGAATAGTATGGTGCTGCGTCACCATCCCTTCACTACCGCTGCGGTGGAGACTCATGTCGGATGCATAAGCAGAGGTCTTGAGTCTACTCGTAGAACTAGAAGCCTGTTGCACTTTCAGGCTTCTCACGCCCATAGAGGGCTTACGATGCACTGGCCGTCGTAGACTTCCGGGTCTGCTTCCAGACGCCATTTGTGGGGACTGGTTACCTTGGTTTGCAACTGGGGGCAATCCCGGCTGGAGAGCGGGATCACCGTTGTAGTCTGCGTCTGGCGAGTCTCCTGTTGGAGGTGTGATGCCCAGGGCGCTCAACAGATCTGGGTCATATCTAAAAGAAGATAAATTTGGTAGCTTTATTCGCATACATATTGTTCTAGCTGAAATCGTTTTACTTAAGATTTCAAAAATACTGTCGAGTTGCATAACTTGAGTAAATGCATGAGCATGATAATATGAAGATGAGTTTCGTTTCTGTTTTTTTTTTTTTTTTTATTATTATTATTGTTCTCAGGTCCCAAGGTACCTGTAAATATATATAGGGTTAGCTTAGCAAAATTTCAGTTTACGGTTTTCTTTTTATCAATAAAAAAGTCATTGAGAGGATGAAACCAGACAGTTGGACTTCTATGGTTTAAGTCCCTCATTAGAGGCTCTGAGAACTACTTGTCTTTTGTCTGTTAATCCTGCGAACTTAGCCTAATCTTCTTACATAGTGTTCACGTGTACTTGGATAGAAAACAATTAGACATATTTACAAAGGAAGAGGGAGTTATCTTATGGAATCCATAATATGTACTATAATGAATTTCTTTTAGCGATGCAGATTTGCACAGACTCGCAGCGGTGCCCTTTTAGCTCGGAAAAGTTTCCTGATCGCTGATTGGTTGGACGAGATAATTCTAACCAATCAGCGATCAGGAAACTTTTCTGAGCTAAAAGGGCACCGGGGCGAGTCGGTGCAAATCTGCCTCGATAAAAGAAATGGACTATAGGATGTTTTCTATATCAGCCATAAGATTAAACATTCAAGTAGAGCATGATATGTGTATTTATGCATGTAATTTTCACATAGAAGTATTTCGATAGACAAAATACATCGGCCTGAACGAAATTTAAAAAAAAAAAGGGCCGTGATTCTGTATATTAAAAGACTTCAATATTGATATGAAATACCCAAACACAGAAATTAAGAAGTAAAAGAAAGTAAGACTACTGTTAATACCCAAGGGAAATAAAAGATAGACTTCGGTATCTTCGTTCTGTCGCTTGGATTATCTATAAAATCTATTCTTTATTCCTTTCAGCATATGAGAAACATTATTTTGCTAAAGAAAATTAAGAAACCTCGCCTGATTTACTGACTTCCAGAAACACCGATTTAATCAATAATAAGGTATAAAGAGTAGCCTACTGATGAATTAGTAGATAAAATAAATTATACAACCGTCAAAAGAAATTTACTTTGGTAAAGTGCCTTGAAAATTGGTGTAGCTTTTAACTGAGCGAATATGAAAGAACCACCAAATTCAAAAGTGTGCAGAAAAGTGACATGCAGGAAGAGGGAGTTGATACTTACTTCGGGAGCTGATGAATTCTGATCCCATCTTGAGCTCCCAAATCTTTCTTCTCTTTAGGTTTCCTCTGAAGTGACCCAAACCTCCTCCATTGAGGAGTGGTGATTGGATCCTGCTGTCCCAGTTGCTTCTGTTTCAAGATGTCCTGGTGTATCTTCGCGGCTATTCTCGATCGGGAGGAGGCCGTGTAGGTGACGTTTCTTCTTAGCCTGTGTGGATCGGCGTCGGCAGAAGCTGTAGAGTGCTGGCGATTGTAGACGCTAAGATGTGTGTAAAGGAGTTTGAGATAAATAAAAAAAAAAGTCAACAATTATATGAAAGCTATGAAAAAAGACATGATCACACTATTTGTCCAAATTATGACATCAAATTGAATGAAAAATTTTCCTCAACCAACAACACAAATTTATCTGATTAATCAAGTCATCCTACAAAGGTCAGACATGCTATTGGGACAATGACCTTCCACTGACCTGGCACTCCTATCACGGACACTCAGAAGAGAGCCTTCTCCGAGGTCGAAGTCTTTAGCAAGCTCCGGGTATGGGTCTACCCTGTGAAGCTTTTCTAATCCTAAGTGATCAAGGCGACCTCTGACGCTGAATCCCCTGGGGACCGTGAGCATAGCATTTTGATCGTCGAATTGCAAATGATTGCAAGGTACAATACCGCATGGACAGGGATTGCCGGCGATTGCAAGTACAGGACGGCTCATGACTTTTTGGGACATTTTCCGTTGCCTGTTGCGCTCTTCTGCAACTGTGTTGGCTAGTAAACTGTGAAGGAAAAAGGAGATTATGAAGGGTATGTGAATTACCATTCGCGAAGTCTATGGTGAATCTTAAAGTAATAATAATAGCAATAGCAGGAGTATTAGTAATGCTTATAATAATGATGATAATTGTGATAAGAAAAATCATTGTGGACGAAGGAAAAAGTTGATAATTTGAAGATAGGCGGCTCTGTATGAATTGAATAACGGGAGTTGAAAGGAACTGATATAGAATTAAGTGAGTATATATATATATATATATATATATATATATATATATATATATATATATATATATATATATATTTATATATATATATATATATATATATAATATATATCATATATATACTGTATATATATATATATATATATATATATATATGCATATATGTGTGTGTGTATATATGTGCGTGTATATATATTTATATATGTATATAGATATGTGTGTGTGTGTATATATACTGTATATATATATATATATATATATATATATATATATATATATATATATATATATATATATATATATATATATGCGCGCGTGTGTGTGTGATTGTTCGTTTACTTATATTTCCTACATAGATTTCTTGATATCTTGCTATCCAAAACCTTTTGAAAATGTTTGCCTTCCAAGAACCCAATAACTACAAGTGGAAAATATATTATCAAAGAAATTCAATTAAAAAATGCATGACCACAATCCCAGACCCAACTCGACCACTCACAGAGGTAAAGCCTTGATTTGGCTTGTGCATTCGTATACCTGTAAGGAGCAAATTCCGAACTGGGGTCAAAATCCCCCCTCTTGACGTAATGAAAGGCCCTTTGTCGGTATTTATCCTTTGGGGATAAAATGTTCCCGGAAAGAGAGCATATTTAAAAAGTTTATGAATACAGGAAATTAAGAATTCCATATAACAAATAAGGAAATAGAAATATTGGGTGGTATTCATAAAGAAAAGGATATGCTTATACTTGCAAAATATGAAGGAAATCCTTCTACTTGTATTCATAAACATTTCAAGCAAAAGCTTCTACTTTTAGAGCAAAAGCATATCCTTATAATCACATAAAAGTAAATGGTTATACACAAAGAAGACCCTTTACTTCATATAAAGAGCATATGCTTCGAAAAAGCTAAGTTTGGTCAGTAGCAGATTGCAGTTCGAAGAGAAAGGTTGTTCTGTCCGATTCTCAGCGCGATGGCAGATTTTGTGGATTTGCGGCATGTTAAACAATACAGCCCCGTTTACCCACACTTGATCGTGATTTCAAGATGTTATTCCGTTTTGAAGAACAAAATGTACAGTGGCTTGCGGACAGATATCTTATCCACACCTGGAATCTCGATGAAATATCATGATTAAGCCATAACTTGGTGATATGCATTTTACATTTGCTTTTGCATGTATAAACAGTTCGGAGAAAACGAAGGCTGCTGTATTTAGGGATGTATGTATGAACAAACAGTATATATGTATATATATATATATATGTATATATATATATATATATATGTGTGTGTGTGTGTGTGTGTGTGTTTGTGTGTGTGTGTACAGTACATGCAAATATACTGTATTCATATAATATATAAATATAGTTTATATATATATATATATATATATATATATATATATATATATATATATATATATATATATATATATATATATATTATATATATGTATATGTATATATATGTATATATTACATATATGTATATGTATGTATATATATATATGTCTGTGTATATATATGTATATATATACATCGTATAAATATACATATATACACAGAATATTCATATACTGCAAAAGCTTACAGTATATAAATGCATGTATATACACATATATAAACTATATATATATAATATATATATATATATATATATATATATATATATATATATATATATATATATATATATATATATATATATATATATATCTCCCTTCGTCCGGGTATCTCAAAGTTTCCTTCAAACTGCAAAGTTGAGCGTTTAGCGTCTTCAAAACTTTTCAACTCAAATCCATAAATCAAATCACGTAGTTTATTATTATTATTATTATTATTATTATTATTATTATTATTATTATTATTATTATTATTATTATTATCATTATTGTTGTTGTTGTTGTTGTTGTTGTTGTTATAAAACAAGAATGGAATTTTTCGCGAGTCCTAAAAGAATTTGGAAGAAAATCTACTCGGATTTTCAAATGGCTTCAGAAGAAATAGCCATAGACTTAGCATGGAATTCTGAATGCCTCCGGAACGGAATCTCAGAACGGTATCGGAAGAAAACTTTCCCGGATTTCCAAATGGCTTCAGAAAAAATAGCCGTAGACTTAGCATGGAATTCTAAATGCCTCCAGAACGGAATCTCAGAACGGTTTCGGGAGAAAACTTTCCTGAATTTCCAAAAGTCTTCAAAGGACATAGCCGTATACTTAACATGGATTTCTGAATGACTCCAGAACTGAAATTTCTAGGAGCAGTCCTGAACAACTCCTCCCCGAGCTTCAAATGACTTCTGAAGACCTGATCTTCATTTTTTCAAACGTAGTCTGCAACACCTCACCTGATCTGTATGTAGCTGGCGAAATCTAACCAAGGAATTGCCCGTCAATGGGAGTAAGAGGAAATGAGTTGATGACTGGGAGAAGGATTTCACTTAACTCACAGAGATCGCGTTCTGGCGGAATAGGAAGCTGCCGGTAAGAATTATGTGTTACGTCTTCGAACACCATCAACTACAGATGGTTTTGGTTGCTGCCGAAGTTGCCGATCGTTCGTTTTATATCGCCCGACCCATAGAAAGACACGGGATCTTCCGTTGGCAGCTGAGCTTTGAAGATCATAATGTATGCGCTTTGAAGGATCCTTTGCTTGGGCTTTTGTGACGATGTCTTATTAAAGGAGACTCTTGGAAAAAGTACGAGGCTTTGTATCGGTGCAAAAGCGGATTGCGGGGAATGAGGATGGAGGCAGAATGGTTCAACTGAACGGTGAGTGACGTGTAGTTCTTCAACAGGATTGTCCCGAAATTCGCCATTGAAGTAAGGACATATCCAGACGACATTGGTAAATATATCATGTTGCTCATCATTTACTTTGGCATGATAGTGTATGCGGAGAAATCGATAGTATTCATCTCTTTACTCATTGCCCAGATAGGTAAAGAATAAATGCCTTCGATTTCCCTGAGGAATCTGACGAAGTGAGGACTCGCGGCACTGAAATCTCGTTAGAAATCTAGAAGGAGACTGAAGAACTAAGGAAAAGAGACAATGAAATCTCGAAAGAAGCAGATAATCTAATGAAAGAATATCTTGAAAACTAGAAGACAGGAGAGAACAGCGAACAGGAGCCTCTAATGCCAGAGGTAAGACACCTAAAAATAGAGAGCCTCTAATGCTAGAAGTAAGGCACCTCAAAATATAGATCGAAGACCCTCTAATGCTAAAAGTATGGAACCTAGAAATATATGTCAACTAACTTCTAATGCTAGAAGTGTGGGAGCTAAAGAGAGAGGTCAAAGAAATTCTAATGTTAGAGGTATGGGAGCTATAAAGAGAGGTCAAAGAACTTCTAATGCTTGAGGTAAGGGAGCTGAAAAGAGGTCAAAGAACTTCTAATACTAGAGGTGTGGGAGCTAAAAAGAAGTCAAAGAACTTCTAATGCTAGAAGTGTGGGAGCTAAAAAGAGGTCAAAGAACTTCTAATGCTAGAGGTGTGGGAGCTAAAAAGAGGTCAAAGAACTTCTAATGCTAGAGGTGTGGGAGCTAAAAAGAAGTCAAAGAACTTCTAATGCTAGAGGTGTGAGAGCTAAAAAGAGGTCAAAGAACTTCTAATGCTAGAGGTGTGGGAGCTAAAAAGAGGTCAAAGAACTTCTAAAGCTAGAGGTGTGGGAGCTAAAAAGAAGTCAAAGAACTTCTAATGCTAGAGGTGAGGGAGCTAAAAAGAGATCAAAGAACTTCTAATGCTAGAGGTGTGGGAGCTAAAAAGAGGTCAAAGAACTTCTAATGCTAGAGGTGTGGGAGCTAAAATAAGGTCAAAGAACCTCTAATGCCATAGGTGAGGGAGCTAAAAAGAGGTCAAAGAACTTCTAATGCAAGGGGTGTGGGAGCTAAAAAGAGGTCAAAGATCTTCTAATGCAAGGGGTGTGGGATCTAAAAAGAGGTCAAAGATCTTCTAATGCAAGGGGTGTGGGAGCTAAAAAGAGGTCAAAGAACTTCTAATGCATGGGGTGTGGGAGCTAAAAAGAGGTCAAAGAACTTCTAATGCTAGTGGTGTGGGAGCTAAAAAGAAGTCAAAGAACTTCTAATGCTAGAGGTGCGGAAGCTGAAAAGAGGTCAAAGAACTTCTAATACAATTGGTGGGGAGCTAAAAAGAAGTCAAAGAACTTCTACTGCTAGAGGTGTGGGAGCTAAAAAGAGGTCAAAGAATTTCTAATGCTAGAGGTGTGGGAGCTAAAAAGAGGTCAAAGAACTTCTAATGCTAGAGGCGTGGGAGCTAAAAAGAGGTCGAAGAACTTCTAATGCAAGGGGTGGGGGAGCTAAAAAGAGGTCAAAGAACTTCTAATGCAAGGGCTGGGGGAGCTAAAAAGAGGTCAAAGAACTTCTAATGCAAGGGGTGTGGGAGCTAAAAAAAGGTCAAAGAATTTCTAATGCAAGGGGTGTGGAAGCTAAAAAGAGGTCAAAGAACTTCTAATACAAGGGGTGTGGGAGCTAAAAAGAGGTCAAAGAACTTCTAATGCAAGGGGTGTGGAAGCTAAAAGGAGGTCAAAGAACTTCTAATGCAATTGGTGGGGGAGCTAAAAAGAGGTCAAAGAACTTCTAATGCAAGGGGTGGGGAAGCTAAAAAGAGGTCAAAGTACTTCTAATGCAAGGGGTGTGGGAGCTAAAAAGAGGTCAAAGAACTTCTAATGCAATTGGTGGGGGAGCTAAAAAGAGGTCAAAGAACTTATAATGCAAGGGGTGTGGGAGCTAAAAAGAAGTCAAAGAACTTCTAATGCAAGGGGTGGGGAAGCTAAAAAGAGGTCAAAGAACTTCTAATGCAAGGGGTGTAGGAGCTAAAAAGAGGTCAAAGAACTTCTAATGCAAGGGGTGTGGGAACTAAAAAGAGATCAAAGAACTTCTAATGCAAGGGTGTGGGAGCTAAAAAAAGGTCAAAGAATTTCTAATGCAAGGGGTGGGGAAGCTAAAAAGAGGTCAAAGAACTTCTAATACAAGGGGTGTGGGAGCTAAAAAGAGGTCAAAGAACTTTTGATGCAATTGGTGGGGGAGCTAAAAAAAGGTCAAAGAACTTCTAATGCAAGGGGTAGGGAAGCTAAAAAGAGGTCAAAGAACTTCTAATGCAAGGGGTGTGGGAGCTAAAAAGAGGTCAAAGAACTTCTAATGCAAGGGTGTGGGAGCTAAAAAGAGGTCAAAGAACTTCTAATGCAAGGGGTGTGGGATAGATGTTGCCAGAGAGGCTTTGGAGAAGGCGCGGCGGCGTCTGTGTTCTTTCTGATGCGTAAACTTAATTAAATACAAGTAAAAACAGGGCATTAAATACGTATTGTAAATACTAAACTCTTTCTTATCTTGACAGCACAAATGAAATCTTACAAGTTCCAACATGTAACTAAGCGCTCCCGAAACACGAGTCAACCTTTTACTTCTGCTTGGAGGATATCTTCGCAAGTAAAAGGTAATCATTATGAATATGGAAAGAAAGATTTGCTTATACTTCTACCTTTTGCTTCAGAGAATTACCTTGTACTTCTACCTTATGCTTACAAGGATATCCTTCATTTTTATGAATACCTCCCACTGTGTTCTGATGATCAGCGGCCTCTCTCTCTCTCTCTCTCTCTCTCTCTCTCTCTCTCTCTCTCTCTCTCTCTCTCTCTCTCTCTCTCTCTCTCTCTCTCTCTCTATATATATATATATATATATATATATGTATATATATATATATATATATATATATATATATATATATATATATATATATATATATGTATATATATATGTATATATATGTATATATATATATATATATATATATATATGTATTCATATATGTGTGTATTTATGTATATACATATGTATATATGTATATATATATATATATATATATATATATATATATATATATATGTGTGTGTGTGTGTGTGTGTGTGTGATTGTGAAAGTTGTCACAAATGAAGACTAAGCAAAACCAACACCTTGATTTTTTTTTATTTCATTCGAATAGGAAAAGGAAAACTTTGCATAAAAAAGACATCACTCACATCACAGCTTCATCTTCGTGGTTGTTAGAGGCTGGTGGTCCTGCCAAGTTGAGAATACCTTCGTTGGCGAAATGTTGGTGACTGAACGACTGGCTTTGGTCCTCGTTAACTAGGTAGGCGAAGCTCCTCCCTCCGTAGAACGTGGAGCTCCCTATGTTGAAGAGGTCCTCGGAAAAATCATCCTGAAGTCGCGAGTTCTTGTAACAGGCGACGATGCAGAAAATCACGGAACACAGCAGGAAGATTCCTGATGATAGGGGAATAAACAACATACAGAGATAAATGCGTAACGAAAGCAAAAGATGCTATTTAAGAACAATGGTATAATGAATGATATTAGCATCAGCAATAACAGTGCACAATGCTGAGCCCTCTGATACTTTAAAGACTATTCTCTCTTAAGTAGAAACCAACCAATTTTGTCGAAATTATTTTCTCTTTAAAATTAAGCTATTTATCTACAATAAGTTTCCTGGCCGGTGCAATGGAACTTATTTCGCATTATACTGATAAAAAAAAGATTGATTTTTCTTGTTCCTGTAAGGATGGAGTAGGTAGTGGTTTGTAATTTGCATCTGTCTATAGGACACGTAATTTTTTGCTACCAATTTTTGAAGTCCTGGCTTTGAAATTGTTAAAATTACACAAGGTCAAATTCCAGAGAAGAATACGAATAATAAGTTTTATAAGAATAAAATTTTCGAATCACACGCCAAAGATTACTCAAATTGCAATACAAATGCAGCCATTTCTATTACACTACAGGACAAAGGTCTTGTCTGGGTTTTGGCCAGTTTTCATCCCCACGCTGGCCAGTGCGGAATGGTAGTGATGGGAGATTTCCGTCTGACCCTGACTCATAGGCCTACAGGTTTGCTGATCATAGTGATACGCAAACCCTTTCACCACGCTAAGGTATCCCCACTCTCCCATACATTATTCACATTTAGAATGCCATTAACTTTGTCCCATTTGCATCGGGGATTCCTTCTTCCCCTTACAGTGCCTGTAGCCTTACCTCCAGTGCCTAAAAGTATAGGCCCGACTATGATGAGAATATGGGATTCCCCCTCGTGATCTTCCAGGGCATGGGTAGTGATGAACGTCCCTACTGCCATCAGGAGTATACCCGCAGCGAATATGCATAAAAGGTAGGGCGCGCCTTGGACGCGTCTTCTCTGTAGGGTAGGAAAACAGTTTTAGGAAACATATCTTATACCTAAAAGTTTTTTCCCATTGAAGGATATTTAATTCAAGTAACTGACGATCATGCGAATACTCGGTCCCAAGTAACATGCAGTGCAAATGAGTATGTGCTTAAGTACAGTAAGGGCATCATTTAATATGTTAAAGTGGGGTTTTGGAACTCAATATTTTTAGGGCATTATCTTTAAGTAGTTTTTTTGTAATAAGTTTTCAACTCCTCGAGACCTAACTTTAGGTAAGGAAAATTCAATTATCGTCAAGGAACCTCTGTAGAGGTACCCAACCTTATCAAATCTATCTATCTATCTATCATCTATCTATCTATCTATTTATGTGTTTTTGTGTTTCACGAATGAATGAAAGGGAATAAAACAAAGCATGTAAAACTAGTGAAAGTGCCTTAGACTCTAGAATTTCACTCACGTCAAAGATAACTCGATATAAATTTCAAAACGGTAAGGTCATTTAAACATTTTTACTGCAATGCAGTGTTTACATAATTATTAAATTGCAAACTAAATGCATACATTGGTGATAATTCAGTTTTAACAATAATAATTATCTCACAATTAATATTAATTATTGAGGAATATTTTCCCATTACCTTATAAAGGTTCTCGATTTCATCTGTCTGGTGAAATGAGAATCTCTCGCTACCCGACATAACAAAAGTTTGCCTTTTTTTCTCTTCTTTCTTGATCTCGCCAGTTTACTGTCAGCCTTGGTCTTCTTCTTCTTTTTTTTCTTCTTCTTATGCTCCTTCTTCTTCTTCTTCTTCTTCTGTGAACTTGATGATACAAGTTTTAGAAGTCACAAATCGGGTGACTTTGATTTATCTCTTTGCAGAATATGTACAATGTGTTGACGTTTTAAATCACCATTCACCAGTTCTGAGGAATAATTTGGAATCTGTAAAAGATCATCGTATTCATACATTTCATCATTAATTTTTGATTGGTAATTAGTTGGTTATTAGAAGCTAAATGCGTGAATAAATTAAAGATTTTATCAAAATGTATAACCGTAACATAAGCGCCCCTTAGTTGATAAAATATTTCCTAAATATTTTCAACTTCAACGTAATTTTGCCCTAATATTATGAAGTAAAACCTTCAATATTGCCTTTTGTATAAAATCTAAATATAACACAATTTCTGATCGTGTCTTGATAGACATTTGATCAAGCTGTAACCCCCCCCCCCCCCCCCTCCAAAACAAACCGAAAGCATAATAAAGGCCTTGATATTCGTAGCTCGTATTCGACTGTTAAGTTCTAGCAGATCTTTTTTTTCAGAAGGACCACATCTCTCATACATTTTGATATTAAAATTATTAGGAAAATTTCGAAAGGTGGCCCTTATGATTCAAAACTCTTGTCAGACGAATGATGAGTACCGGAAGCTCACTGTAAGTTTTAATTTTATGTTAACATGGCCAATAAAGTATCTACTAGGAAATTTTCTGAGCTTTATATATATGTATATATATATATATATATATATATATATATATATATGTGTGTGTGTGTGTGTGTGTGGCTGTGTGTACGTGTGTACGTGTTTGTGTTCATGTGTACGTATGTGTATTTATGTATGTATGTATACATACTTATATACATTATATATAAAATATATATGTATATGAACATTATATATATATATATATATATATATATATATATATATATATATATATATATATATATATATATATAGTATAATGTGGTTGTGTTTGTGTTTGATAGACTCCTGATACAGCCTTTTAGGAACTCCTGATACAGCAAATTCATATAATCATGTAAATGTCCATAAGCGAAATGTTTGTTTAACATTTCTTGATAATTAACTCGAGGACAATTCGACCGTTTAACATTCACAATACAGAAGCTCAGCTTAAATCATCTCGTTTTTTACAGATTTTTTTTCTTGAATGAGTTATTATTTACTTAGAGAAGGGGCGGAAAGGGATTGGTTGACTAAAACTTACATTACCCAAATTAGTCTCACCCAGTGTGGACTTCCCCCGGATATACATGCACTAAATCCTCTGTTTGATATCACTAAATCAACTTTCACGTTAGAAAAAATCCGTTCTATTAACTTTGTTGACATAAAAAGTAGTTATAGATACCGTAAATACTTTTTCCTTGTTTTTGTATTTTGAATAAACGTTAAATTCTAATTTTTCACTACGATCTCCTGCATTCTTTATTTCTTCTTAACATATTAATCTATTTGGGAGATTGTATGTTTTAGTCGCCTTCTCACACCTTCTCTTTAAGCTGACGCAATCAAAAGCTGATACTTTAACAAATTCTAAAATTATCTACATCGATCAAACACAGCTACTGTATTATTATTTCTCTCATTCTTTTATTTTTAACTGGTTTTGCTTTAAATAGAAACTGTAAATAATCATCATATCTACTGCAATTCTGTGCTTTATAAAGCTCTAGAAAGTTTTCCAGTTAATTAAAATTGGCGTTTCGAAGGTCTCTCTCTCTCTCTCTCTCTCTCTCTCTCTCTCTCTCTCTCTCTCTCTCTCTCTCTCTCTCTCTCTCTCTCTCTCTCTCTCTCTCTCTCTCTCTATATATATATATATATATATATATACATATGTATACATATATACATATATATATATATATATATATATATACATATATATATATATATATATATATATATATATATATATATACATATATATATATATATATATATATATATATATATATATATATATATATATATATATTCGCCATAAGATTTTTCTTCTTAAAAAAGACTGATGTGTAGGGTTTAATCATCTGGTACCTATTGAGTACTTAGTGTTGAGGTTTCTAACCTTACACCCTTTTTCTAGACCCCGTCATATGCTGGTGTACCGATTTACACCTGGGTGGATATGAAGGCAATATTATTATTATTATTATTATTATTATTATTATTATTATTATTATTATTATTATTAGCTCGTCTTCAATCGAAATATATATATATATATATATATATATATATATATATATATATATATATATATATATATATATATATATATATATATATATATATATATATATCAAGAGTATTTTGTAAAATGGAAGTCGGTAGCGCAGTTTCAACTTGTCGTACTTTTATTCTGTCAATAATTACCTATAATTAGCAGCAATTTCCAAAATTTGAAACATTTAATGAACATAAGATTCATGATTATTAAAATATATGAGGTATGTTTAAATTTGGCCACATTACAAAAAAGGCATTATCTGGTCAAACAATTTTCCCCTAGAAATATTCCTCGCAGCACACGGTGCGTAGGCTTTGCGAGCAGTAATTCTTTTCACTTAATTTTCTACAGTAAATTAATAAGAAGTGAGAAGATTTCTTGTCATTCTCTGTGAAAATACAGTAGCCTAACGCTTGAAAAAAATAGAATAGACACTGCTGACGAATGGCATTTTCTTAATTTAATAAACTGACGAATACGATGATTCAATTTGATAAAAGGGAGTTTACTGTACATACCGAAATGAGATGTTTTCGTGGACGTCAAGAATCGCTTGCGAAATAGTAAGGCTGGTGGCTATGACGCAGAGGTCTTGTCATTAGTCTATTTTAGGGAAAACTGCATAATCTAGTAGATAGTTGCTGGATAATTTTCACTTTCTGCTTTGATACTTTTTACAGAAGACTATTAAGCAATGAAAGACTTTTTAAAAGAACGAGAAAAAAATCTGCACATGAACCGTGAATCCTTACCTTCGAAATTTGTATTTTTTCTCGGTATTTCTTTTTTTTTTCTTTTTTTTTTTTTTTTACAATATAGAAGCACATAGCTTTCCTTATCTTGGGGATTTACATAATGTGGACGCATAATTTCTCTCAAGTATTTGTACTTTTCATGTAATGAAAGATAATCGTTCTTGAATTTGAAATTATTATATAAAAAAGAAATAATTTAAGGGATACAGACCAACGAACGTCGTACCTGTTGGATTTATATTTCCGAGAAATAAATGAGATCACACCTTGAAGTGGGCAGATTTCCAAGTCACTTTGTGTTTTTGGTATTCAAATCATATTCGTGAATCCATTTCAGGTACCAATACCTGTACGTTCCTAGTAAAACAATTGCTTGCCGTACAAATTATGTAAATAGGGAAAACAATGAAAATCACAATGGAACTTTTTGAACTCATCTTGAATTCATTGCATAGGAAGCTATTCATCCTATAGGTGATTCCCTCACGGGGAGATATAGCAACAAAGGTCTCGAAGAAGGGTTTTAGATACAGTTTTGATTGCGATTATGATAATATATATACTCACGTCATTCCTACAGGAGGAGAGAAGCCTTCAGGGCGAGTACTACCACTAAGCGAACTATCTTACTGGCACTGGCGAACGAATTTCGTTTGTCTCCGTGACGTTGTGTGAGACCGGATGTGCACATCCTTTTGATTTAGTGTGAATCCCTTACGAATAAAAAAAAAGAAAAAGAAAAAAAGAAAGCAAACACAAATTCGTGTTGTGTTCGAAGTTTGGAATGTATACTTTCAGGGTTTTTTCGAAAAGCATCGTTAGAATACTGGGAAAATTTCTGGAAATTTCTGTCGATTACTTGCCCTATTTTACAACCCGTTACCTGAAATTTTAGATATATCGCAATGCTAATTCAATTATTCCACATAAGCGCTCCGGTTACAAAGAGGTCAATCAAGGTTGATTGAAGTCACTCAATTAGACTTACCCCATTCTCCTTCGTCAAGATTCCACATTGAAAATCACATACAAGAAAATATCTTCAATTACCAGTATAAATAGCAATTAATATATAATTATATTGAAATAATGTTGAAATTTATCATAATCATAATATCCATCTATCTCCTTATTTCACATTTGGGATTTGTTCTTGAATGACTTCAAATATTTCTAAAAAAAAAATGTAAGCTGACCAAGATCAGGTAACGAAAGTTATAAAGTGCCGATTATCTCACTGTAACATCTACTAAGAAAAAAACTGTTTAGGAAAAGTCACGGAATGGTGTTTTATTCTGTATTTGTTTACCTGAAGTTGAAGTTTTGGACCAGAGTTAGATTTCCATCCAACATCTGATTTTTAAAATATGTCTCAGGGGTCTACTGTGCAAACCATTCTAAAGGTTTTAAATGCCGCTCATGAATGACAGAGGCAGGGATAGTGAAATTGTCCTAGCCAGTCGGACTATGCCCTAGAGACTGACCGTATATACATATTATCAGCGCCCAAGCCCCATCTCCTCCCAAGCTAGGATCAGGGAGGGCCAGGCAATGACTGCTGATGACTCAGCAGGCAGACCTATAGGCTCCCCCAGAGTCCCCATCCTTAGCTCACAAGGATGGTTAGGTTGCTGACAATACAAGAAACAATCGAGCTTTAGCGTAACTCTAACCTAAGTCAGGCAGAACTTCATGCAGGGACTTTTCCAATAGGCACCTTTTTTAAAACACTGAATTAGTATCTGTAGAAAATTATGAAATGGTCAGGAATGGCTCAACAATTTTTACAAAATGTACTTTAATTATTATTATTATTATTATTATTATTATTATTATTATTATTATTATTATTATTATTATTATTATTATTATTATTATTATTATTATTACAATATAAGAAAAAATAGAAATGGTAATTGACTTGATTTTTCTAGAACTTGAAAAATCTTTAACAAGAATACAGAAAATTGTAGCCAACTCTTCAAGAAAATACAAAACTTTAAAAAAGAGAATCACCCTAAAATGCTCCATTAATGTTAAACCTTTTTATCAAAAGAATATTATAGATGTAATTCAATGTGCACTCGAGCACAATATTCTATCTTATTTCTCTTCCTCTTGTTTTATTAAAGTTTTATAGTTTATATAGGAAATACTTATTTTTCCTTGTTTCCTTTCCTCACTGGGCTACTTTACCTGTTGGAGCCACTGGGCTTATAGCATCCTGCTTTTCCAATTCGGGTTGTAGCTTAGCAAGTGATAATAATAATAATAATAATAATAATAATAATAATAATAATAATAATAATAATAATAATGATATCAGGCAGAATTTTTCTCCCTAATCCAAAGGATTTCTGATTTTACGACCATCCGATATACTGTTGGAGGCACATTACACTTTTTTCAGTTAGGTACAAGGCATTACAATTAACTAATTACAACAAAATCACTGATATATGTTTTCCGGTATTTAATGTGTATTTCGTTCATTATTTCACCGATCAACAATTCCATCCCTTTCTATTCCCCCTTTCAACCATGCTTTGAATTTTGTCTCCCTTGTTGATTGATTTATCAGTAACACTTCACTAATCTATTCAGTTTTTTTTTTATTACTTGGTCGTACATCCCTGATAGATTTTCATCTTCTATATACGCGAACTAGTGTTGGCGACCATCAAATATGACAGATAAATATTTTGATATATACGCATACACACACATACACACCAACACACACACACACACACACACACACACACACACACACACACCCTCTCCCCTTTTTCTAACTAGAACATGCTCATTTGGGTAATTTGTGGAGTTGTTTTCAATGGTTGCCGTTCACCATGACATGAATATATATATATATATATATATATATATATATATATATATATATATATATATATATATATATATATATGTATGTATGTATATATATATGCACACACACATATATATATATATATATATATATATATATATATATATATATATATATATATATATGTATATATACAGTATATATATACAGTATATATATATATATATATATATATATATATATATATATATAGAGAGAGAGAGAGAGAGAGAGAGAGAGAGAGAGAGAGAGAGAGAGAGAGAGAGAGAGAGAGAGAGAGAGAGAGAGAGAGAGAGAGAGAGAGAGAGAGATAATTTAAAAATGGATAACCTATTCATTACTAGTGTCATTTTTCAGTTTACTCTTGATTTTACTCTTGGAAATATATCCTTTTGATTAATATTGAAAGCAGCAAGTACACCTTGACTACATATAGCCACATCTTAATCTATGATGTTAACAAGCAGCTCAATTATTGCGTATTCAATTTAATCTATCCTAATTTAACACATTAAACGATTATGTAACTCGTCATGCATATTTCTACTTCGTTAGGTAGTACTATGCATGATAAATACCAATTGAACTGGTTAATAACATTTATTTCCTTACGAATATCTATTTTTTGACGTTAGTAATATTATTTTGAGGCACAGTAGGCTAATTTATAATAATTGCCTATATGCAGTCTTTTACCAAAGATTATACCCGTCGTCTCATTTGGAAATTAAATGTCAGTTGGGCCAATTTATTAGTTACATTTACTATTCATTCTTAAATACCATTTCACGAAGCTGATCTCATAATTTTTTTTTTCATTTCTTTTATATGTGTTTCTGGTTTTTACTTCTATGTCTTGTCCCACAGTTTACTTTCCTCCTCTGTAAGGTTATCATCAATTACCTCTTTCCTTATTCTTTTGAAGTTTTTATCATTGCTTTTACGCATCTCCGTACCATTTTCTATCCAGTTATTGCTGCCATCATCATTTATATTTTCCATTGTCTTCTCTAAGAGTCCCTTTCCTTCCTTAATTTATCATGTTAAGTAACGCAAACCTTCCTTATGCTAACCTAGCTCTCATTTCCGACACTATCCTAACATATAATACTGCTTATGTTGTAGCCTAAAGCTTATAAAATTTCGTTGCTACTCCATTTTATATTCGTTGTAGTATTTTTATACTTTTCTGTTTGTCACTAATGTCTCATGTAATATTATTGCCTAGATTGTTTTGACAACATGCTTTTCCAATCAACACTTTATATCAGATTTTTTAAATCATAGACCAAATCCTTTTAGTCACTTTCCAAATTTTCTCTCATTATTTCCTCATTTCCAACCAATATTCTATACCTACCAAACTTTATTTTGTCCAATTTTTGTGAAAATAAGAAAGAAGATTAACCCGTTTTGTGTTACCTTACCAGTAATACAGAAAAGACAGAAATTGATTAATTGGGTTCAACAACCTTACTAAGAAGATTTAAGAGAGTGGTAGGATCATTTTTATTTAGTGAATTAAGTATAGAAAAGAAGAAATAAATTTATTACCTAATGTGATGAAAAAGACAAAATAATAAAAAAGCAAGATAAACTTAAATCGCTAGATTACTAGAGGTACCGTTACAAAGGCTATACTCAATCCTAAATCTGAACTGGGATTCCGGGAAGTTTGTTTTGGATAGTTACGTCACACCGTTACGTATGATTTCGGCTTGCACAAAACTCCCCAAGGTCCTTAACACGGCAATATTCTAGATCGTGGGTAACTGCGGTCGGCATGGCTTCAAAGTACCTGAGGAGCAGCGTTTTGAGGGTAAACGATAAGTACTGCTCCCTCAGTTCAAAAGAGAATGTGTTCATGCTTCGTAACCTATGGTAGGGGAACCTACCGGAAGCCCAAGTAGCCTAGGTTTAACATTGACCAACCTACCGTAGGTTTGCTGATACATTCTATTTGAACATTGTATACGTTTATGTATACACATTTCAGCTATACTTTAATGTCTGGTTAGAAAGAATAAGGCATCTAAGGTCAGTTTTAAGTAAGTGGTGGCCTCATCACGATTTTATCATATTCATCTACGCCTATTGACTTAAAGGCTCTCTGTTAAATTTCGTCAGTCGTCTTTATCTTAAGCTTTTCATTCAATACTTCTCCTATGTATTTATTTACAAGACCACTCTCCATATACTGCCAAATTATGCAAAGCTATTGCTTTCCTTAAGACTTTTTCATAATTTAAAACAATTTGCCATATAGGAAACAAGTTAAAATTAAAAAAAAATAGAATTATTAAAAACGAAAAAACTAGCCTGCTTTCCTCACTAAACGATCTGGAACTGACATCATCAACGTAGTAAACCAAACAGAAGTTTGTGATGCCAGTGTACATTTTATATATATTCAAAATATATACAGTATTAAATTAAAGGTATTATTGTAGTGTATTACAGGGCTATGTAACCTAGGAAAAAAACTACTTTTTCTTTAACAAATTAAAAATGGAGTAATTACTCAAAAGTGACCATGAAAAATACAATTCACAAATAGTGACACTTTTGGCTAATTACTTAATTTTTAATTTAGTATATATTTTGAATGTATATCACATGTACGCTGGCATCACAAACTTTTGTTTGATTGACTATGTTGATATTGTCCGTTCCAGGTCGTTTAGCAAGGAAACCAGGCTAGTTTTTTTTTTTATAATTTTGGTTTGTATGTTAGGAAAAATACAAATTACTTTAAAATCTGTCATATTTCCCTCCGTGGAACTCGATCATTGTTGTTATTATGGGGGCCTGTATTTCTAAATCTGATTATTTGCGACAGAAATAAAAGTCAAATTCGTTGAATATATCCTATTTAGACTAGAAAAATTATTTGTTCCGTAACTGGAATACAAACCATGCTATTTAATAGGGGTATTACTTTCGGCGTTGCTGAAATGACGAGCCATTAATTTTTAACGAGGGTTTACTATCCACACCGGTAGTTAGCGGGGGTAGGGGAGGGTAGCTTGCTACCCCCCCTCTCACACACCTCTGCTTGAGCTCACTTTGCTCTCGGCTCGGATGGTGGTCGGACGTGTCCGCTCTCATTCTCGCTGTCATTTGGCAGCCATTTAATTGCTTTTGTCTTTTCTTTTTCTAGTTCTGTATATGTGAAGTGGGCCTCTGCGATCATGCGCACCTGCCCGGGGTTTCCCGACCGCCCCTGTGGAACATTCATGTCGGCGGTCGAGACTGATCCTCACGCCCTTTGTCCTTCTTGTAGGGGCCAACGGTGTGATAGCAACAACAAGTGTTGGGAGTGGTCTACCTTCCAGTGGGAGAGGTTTTCGCGACGACGGAAGAAGAAGTTCAAACGGGATATTTCTCCTTCGAAGGTTGCTTCGAAAAGAGAAAAACTCAAGGCCTCTTCTTTCGTTGCCCAAACCTCCTCCGAAGCTTCCACTCGGTCGGTCTCTTTCGAGAGACCGTCGAGTGGTAGCGTAGACCGTTGTAATGTTTACCAACCTCAGGATTCGAGAGAGAGATGACGTTGCTTCCCCTAGCGAAGGAGCTTCACCTCTTCCCCCCCGGGGGAGGATATGTCACTAACCTCCCTTTTCCAGTTTTTGTCCTCCTTGGGGCTTAAGGGTTCACCCTCCAAGGAGGTTTTGCTTAACTACATCCGATTGGGTGCCGCTGTCAAGCAATCGTCGTGGCCGTCAGAGGTTGATCCTCTGTCTCTTGTCGACGTTATGGTGTCAGAGGTATCCAATTTGGCATCACCCATTACCTCTTCCACTCCAAATTCTACGGTAGTTGACGGCTTTATTTCTCCCGTTCCTGTTCAACCTATGAGGGAGAAACTAAGTCCATCGTCAGTCTCTCCTGCTAGTGTTTCTACCCCTCGGGGAAGTTCACTTACAGAGACTCCTCTTCGGAGGACTGCATAAGGTCAGCTTGCTGATCTAACGGCCCCCAGAGGGCGCATTCGTCGGAAGGCTCACCTTCCTCTTCGCCTTAGAGGCCTTCCTTCACCTGCGGTGAGGAGGCGCCTCTTTGGTTCAACATCTTCGATGCAGTCCCCCGCAGAGGAGCCTCGAGACCAATCATCCATCACTGCTCCTGCATTGGTCCTGGGCCTCTCTGCAGATCATTCGCGATCTTCTTTGGTGAAAGGTCATCCTTTTAAAGGACACGACGACCTTCCGTCCGACAGACCTGCCGACTGGCCATCTCCATTTCTACATGGGCCTAACAAGGCTCCATCTAAGCACGCTGTTGCGCGCCAACAACATATGCGCCTACAAGACCTGACGATCGCTCTTTAGTAGCTCATCAGGCCCCATCACTACGCGTGGATTCTCACCATAACCCTAACATACGGCATCAAGAGCGTACGCGCATACGCTCTAACAGGAGCATAGCTACATCACGCGCTATGCGCACCCTCATGCGCATGTGCGCCCACGTTTTTCAATATTAATCTTACCCGATGATCATGTAGCTGTCAACTCTGTTGCCCGACAGAAATCTAAGGTCGGGATACGCCAGCGATCGCTATACAGGTGGGGGTGTACACAACAGCGCCATCTGTCGAGTAGGTACTCAGGTACTTCTTGTCAACAAGAACTCATTTTTTTCCTCTGTCGTGCCACCGGCAAGACCTACTTGGATACGCTGTTGTTTCTGGAGTTGTTTTTCACGATTTTGGTGATGTATTCGCTCTAGATTTTAGCCTTCGCTATTCAGGAACCTTTATCATTAGCTTATCAAGCTTTTTGATTAAATTTGGATTAATTGTTAACGAACTTTGCTAGATTTTGGAATTCCCCCTTGACTATTTCTACAATTCAAGATGTCTGACCATTCTCAAGTCCCTAAGTACAGGCAGTGTAGCGTTAGGGCTTGTTCTAGGCGTCTTCCGAAGGCCTCCATAGATCCTCACACCGTTTGTTCCAATTGTAGGGGTAAATCCTGTCAATTGGAAGATCGATGTGAGGAATGCGCTGGGCTTTCGGAATTCGATTTTAACGAATTCCTTAAAAATGCACGTAGGCTAGAGAAGGATAGGATCAGGAGGAGTTCTTCTCGCTCTTTTGATTTTTCCTCTCCCCATGCCCCTCAACCTATTCCTTCCCCTGTAGTGGTGACTCCCGACCCTGCTACTAGTGCTCAACCCTCCATGGCGGACATGATGCGTGCCATTCAGGCTCTTGGTGACAGAGTGGAGTCATTAGCTAATGACCGGAATCAACTTTTGGCAGATGTCAAAGAGTTGAAAGCGCAAAGTGCAGTGGGAAGTGTAGTGAGTGCAAGTGAAGTGAAAAGTATCAGTGTCAGTGTTGCGCATGAGGGTACATCTGTTCGTGCCAGTCGTCCTCCCAGTCCGGGACCTCTTGCAAGCTCCCAAGCCCAGGGGAGAAGCAATGTCGAAGGACCAAAGGGTTCGGCAGGCCTTGATCAGCGTACGGATGTACCCTCAGTGGTTGCGGACGTATCTGTCAGAGATCGTCCCATCCACAAACAGACGAATGAGCCCTTTCATTCCTCGTCTGTGGAAGAAGTTTCGAGGAAGAAACGTTGGACGAAGGTCTCACGACCTCTCAAGCGTAAGGTCCCTTCCGAGCGAGTCCAACGGCCCAGGTGTAGCCACTTGGTCAGTTCGGACTCGCCGCAGTCTTCCGAAGACTGCACACCTCCCAAGAGAGGTAGAGTGGTTCCGCAGCAGGAAACTACTCCGTCTGTTGCCGCACCAACCACGGTAGATCCTAAGTGGTCCATGCTGCAGACTATGCAGTCTCAGCTTGCTTCCTTTATGCAGGAGTATCGTGCTGAGAAGGTTGACACTGCACCAGTTAACCTACAACCTGCCACGGTTGTGCGCTCAGCAGATACTGCGGCTGCCTGCTCCCACACTCCACCTGTGAGAGCTCCACCACCGATGCGCAGTCCACCCTGCCAGACGCATGTTCATGCTGCACCCTCCGTTGACATGCGTGAGCTACCGCATCAGCAGTGGGAAGGTGCTGTCGAGCTGCCGTGTTTTGACACAATGCGGCATGCTCCACAACCCATGTGGCATGCTCCGCAACCCATGCGGCATGCTCCGCAACCCACGGCAGTCCCTCCCACGCACCAGCACTCTGCTTTTGTTGTTGCCAGCTCGCAGACTGACCAGCAGCGGCATGATGTTGGATCCGCAGCAGCTACGCATGCACCCGTGCTGCCGGATTCAGCCGTTCAGCTTTCTGCTCCACCTTTGCCACTTCCTCCTCAGCTTTCGGATGATGGAGTATCTGATGACGAAGCTGCGCATTTGGACGATCCGCACTCCGACTTAGAAGAACCCAAGTCTACGCCTCCCTCCTTAGACTTTCGGAAAGTCCTTGCCTTGTTCAGGGACTTGTATCCGGAACAGTTTGTGTCTGCAACCCCTCGCTCTCCTCCCTCCGAGTTTGCTCTGGGCATGCAGTCAGCAGCTCCTGCCTTCACCAAACTTGTACTCGCACGCTCATCCAAGAGAGCTTTGAGGGTTATGGGAGAGTGGTTGCAGTCCAAGAAGCAGCTGGGAAAGACTGCTTTCATCTTTCCGCCTACCAAGCTTGCTTCCAAATCTAGCGTCTGGTATGCCACGGGAGAGGAACCCGGCTTGGGAGTTCCTGCCTCTGCCCAGGGCGACTTCTCAAGTCTGGTTGACTCTCCCCGCAGGCTGGCTATGAGACGATCTAAGATTTGCTGGTCCTTTTCTGACATGGATCATCTGTTGAAGGGAGTCTTTCGTGCTTTTGAGATCTTCAACTTCCTCGATTGGTGTTTGGGAGCGTTAAGCAGAAAGACTTCCCCTTCGGATAAGGACTCTGCCATGCTTATCATGTCTAGCATGGACAAAGCCATTCGGGATGGGTCTGGTGAGCTTGCGGCTTCGTACGTGTCGGGAGTGCTGAAGAAGAGAGAACATCTTTGCTCCTTCTTGTCGGCTGGGATCACTCCTTGCCAGAAGTCGGAGTTGTTGTTTGCTCCGCTCTCCAAGTGTCTCTTTCCGGAAGAGCTGATCAAGGGGATGGCTGCCTCGTTGATCCAGAAGGATACCCATGACCTGGTGGCGTCCTCCGCACGTAAGGCTAAAGCTTTACCTTCCGTGCCTAGACCTAGGATGGACACACCAGCGTCTTGGTTCATCCCGCCCTTTCGTGGCAGAACCTCCAGCAGAGGAGGTACCCGTGCCGACAGTCACCGTGGCAAATCGAAGAAGGGTTCCAAGTCCTCAAAAGGCAGAATCTGACTGCCTACCTCTCCAGACAGCAGTGGGAGCCAGGCTCAAGAACTTCTGGCAAGCTTGGGAGAGCAGAGGTGCAGACGCTCAGTCTGTGAAGTTGCTAAGGGAGGGGTACAGGATTCCGTTCTGCCGCAGTCCCCCTCTAGCAACTTCTCCCATCAACCTCTCTCCCAACTACAAGGAGAAGGACAATAGGCTAGCGTTGCAACAAGAGGTGTCGCTCTTGCTACAAAAGGGAGCGGTAGTCATAGTCCGGGACCATCAATCCCCGGGCTTCTACAACCGTCTCTTCCTGGTAGCGAAGAAGACAGGAGGTTGGAGACCGGTGCTGGACGTCAGTGCTCTCAATGCTTTTGTCACCAAGCAGACGTTCACAATGGAGACGACGAAGTCGGTCCTAGCAGCGGTCAGGAAGGAAGACTGGATGGTCTCGTTAGACCTGAAAGACGCGTACTTTCATGTCCCCGTCCATCCAGACTCCCAACCTTTCCTAAGGTTCGTCTTTGGAAAGGTCGTGTACCAGTTCCAAGCCCTGTGCTTTGGCCTAAGCACGGCACCTCTTGTGTTTACCAAACTGATGAGGAATATTGCCAAATTCCTTCACTTGGCAGACATCAGAGCCTCCCTCTATTTGGACGACTGGCTTTTAAGAGCTCCGTCAAGTCGTCGCTGTCTGGAGAATCTCAGATGGACTATGGATCTGACCAAGGAATTGGGTCTCCTGGTCAATATAGAGAAGTCCCAACTCGTCCCATCCCAAACCATTGTCTATCTAGGTATGGAGATTCAGAGTCGAGCTTTTCGGGCTTTTCCGTCGGTCCCAAGGATCAGTCAAGCCCTAGAATGCATCCAGAGCATGCTGAGAAGGAACCGATGTTCAGTCAGGCAGTGGATGAGTCTAACAGGGACACTTTCATCGCTGGCCCAGTTCATCGAGTTAGGGAGACTCCACCTCCGCCCCCTTCAGTATCATCTAGCTGCTCACTGGAGAAAGGACATGACGCTAGAGGCGGTCTCAGTGCCTATTTCCGAAGAGATGAGGTCTACACTGACGTGGTGGAAGAACAGCATTCTTCTCAAGGAAGGTCTACCATTGGCTGTTCAGACCCCCGACCACCGTCTCTTCTCGGACGCATCGGACACGGGCTGGGGTGCGACACTGGACGGACAGGAATGCTCGGGCACGTGGAATCAGGAGCAAAGAACACTTCACATCAACTGCAAGGAGCTTTTGGCAGTTCATCTGGCCTTGATAAACTTCAAGTCCCTCCATCTAAGCAAGGTGGTGGAGGTGAACTCCGACAACACCACAGCCTTGGCGTACATCTCCAAGCAAGGAGGGACTCATTCGAGGAAGTTGTTCGAGATCGCAAGGGACCTCCTCATTTGGTCAAAAGATCGAAAGATTTCGCTGGTAACGAGGTTCATTCAGGGCGACATGAATGTCATGGCAGATCGCCTCAGCCGGAAGGGTCAGGTCATCCCCACAGAGTGGACCCTTCACAAGAATGTTTGCAGCAGACTATGGGCCCTGTGGGGTCAGCCCACCATAGATCTATTCGCTACCTCGATGACCAAGAGGCTCCCGATGTATTGTTCTCCGATTCCAGACCCAGCAGCAGTTCACGTGGATGCCTTTCTTCTGGATTGGTCCCATCTAGACCTGTATGCGTTCCCTCCGTTCAAGATTGTCAACAGGGTACTACAGAAGTTCGCCTCTCACGAAGGGACACGGTTGACGTTGGTTGCTCCCCTCTGGCCCGCGAGAGAATGGTTCACCGAGGTACTGCAATGGCTAGTGGACGTTCCCAGGACTCTTCCTCTAAGAGTGGACCTTCTGCGTCAGCCGCACGTAAAGAAGGTACACCCAAGCCTCCACACTCTTCGTCTGACTGCCTTCAGACTATCGAAAGACTCTCAAGAGCTAGAGGCTTTTCGAAGGAGGCAGCCAGAGCGATTGCCAGAGCAAGGAGGACATCCACTCTCAAAGTCTATCAGTCAAAATGGGAAGTCTTCCGAAGCTGGTGCAAGGCGAATGCAGTTTCCTCAACCAGTACCTCTGTAACGCAGATAGCTGACTTCCTTTTACATCTAAGGAATGTAAGATCCCTATCAGCTCCTACGATCAAAGGTTACAGAAGCATGTTGGCAGCGGTCTTCCGCCACAGAGGCTTAGATCTTTCCACCAACAAAGATCTACAGGACCTCCTTAAGTCTTTTGAGACCTCAAAGGAGCGTCAGTTGACCACACCAGGCTGGAACCTAGACGTGGTTTTAAGGTTCCTGATGTCAGCAAGGTTCGAACCGCTTCAATCAGCCTCTTTTAAGGATCTCACATTAAAGACTCTTTTCCTCGTTTGCTTAGCAACAGCTAAAAGAGTCAGTGAGATTCACGCCTTCAGCAGGAACATAGGTTTTACATCTGAAACGGCTACATGTTCCTTGCAGCTTGGTTTTTTAGCTAAAAACGAGCTTCCTTCTCGTCCTTGGCCCAAGTCGTTCGAGATCCCAAGCCTGTCCAACTTGGTGGGGAACGAACTAGAGAGAGTACTTTGCCCAGTAAGAGCTCTTAAGTACTATTTAAGACGTACAAAGCCATTACGAGGACAATCAGAAGCTTTATGGTGTTCTATCAAGAAACCTGCTTTACCGATGTCTAAGAACGCTGTTTCTTATTACATCAGGCTTTTGATTAGAGAGGCCCATTCTCATCTGAAGGAAGAAGACCTTGCTTTGCTGAAGGTAAGGACACATGAAGTTAGGGCTGTCGCTACTTCAGTGGCCTTCAAACAGAACCGTTCTCTGCAGAGTGTTATGGATGCAACCTATTGGAGAAGCAAGTCAGTGTTCGCATCATTTTACCTCAAAGATGTCCAGTCTCTTTACGAGAACTGCTACACCCTGGGACCATTCGTAGCAGCGAGTGCAGTAGTAGGTGAGGGCTCAACCACTACATTCCCATAATCCCATAACCTTTTTTAATCTTTCTCTTGAAATGCTTTTATTGTTGTTTTTTGGGTTGTACGGAAGGCTAAGAAGCCTTCCGCATCCTGGTTGATTTGGCGGGTGGTCAAATTCTTTCTTGAGAAGCGCCTAGATTAGAGGTTGTGATGAGGTCCTTTAGTATGGGTTGCAGCCCTTCATACTTCAGCACCTAGGAGTCGCTCAGCATCCTAAGAGGATCGCTAGGCTCAGTAAGGAAGACGTACTTAAAAAGGCAGAGTAATGGTTCAAGTCGACTTCCTTACCAGGTACTTATTTATTTTATGTTTGTTATTTTGAATAACTGCTAAAATGAAATACGGGATACTTAGCTTCTAATGTTAACATGTATGCTGGTCTCCACCCACCCCCCTGGGTGTGAATCAGCTACATGATCATCGGGTAAGATTAATATTGAAAAATGTTATTTTCCTTAGTAAAATAAATTTTTGAATATACTTACCCGATGATCATGAATTTAAGGACCCTCCCTTCCTCCCCATAGAGAACCAGTGGACCGAGGAGAAAATTGAGTTCTTGTTGACAAGAAGTACCTGAGTACCTACTCGACAGTTGGCGCTGTTGTGTACACCCCCACCTGTATAGCGATCGCTGGCGTATCCCGACCTTAGATTTCTGTCGGGCAACAGAGTTGACAGCTACATGATCATCGGGTAAGTATATTAAAAAATTTATTTTACTAAGGAAAATAACATTTTCCTGCGCGCCGTGCACAAACTGTGCCCATCAACCTCCTGCGCAATGGTGCTTTCCTTCTCGCCAGCGCTCCCCTATGCGCCAGTACTCTCCTGCGCGCCAACATTCTCCTGTCCGCGCGCTTACTCGCCCAACATCTGACTCTCCTGCGTGCCATGCTGCGCACCACTTTATGCGCCAGGTAAAACCTGCGCTCCAACTGTCAATGGATAGCAAGACTTCCGGGAAGTCAGCAATGCTGCCTTCTCCCACGCGCCAGCGCTCACCTGCGTGCCAGCCTTCTCCTGCGTGCATCTGCAAGGATATGTGCGCGCGCCCTGTGCACACGCGCCCATCCTCTCCTAAGGATGCGCGCCAACATTCTATCGCGCACCCGCATGCTAGAGAACTTTCTCCTGCGTGCGCGCCCTATGGCCGGCACAGGTGCGCGTGAATGCTCTCCCGCGCGCCCGCGCACTCCACGTGAATACAGTACTCTCCCTCGCGCGAGCCCCGGTATTCTCCCTCCCTCGCGCGAGCCCCGGTATTCTTCGCTCCCTCGCGCGAGCCCCGGTATTCTCCCTCCCTCGCGCGAGCCCCGGTATTCTCCCTCCCTCGGGTGAGCCCCGGTATTCTCCCTCCCTCGGGTGAGCCCCGGTATTCTCCCTCCCTCGGGCGAGCCCCGGTATTCTCCCTCCCTCGGGCGAGCCCCGGTATTCTCCCTCCCTCGGGCGAGCCCCCGTATTCTCCCTCCCTCGGGTGAGCCCCCGTATTCTCCCTCCCTCGGGTGAGCCCCCGTATTCTCCCTCCCTCGCGCGAGCCCCGGTATTCTCCCTCCCTCGCGCGAGCCCCCGTATTCTCCCTCCCTCGCGCGAGCCCCCGGATTCTCCCTCCCTCGCGCGAGCCCCCGGATTCTCCCTCCCTCGCGCGAGCCCCCGGATCCTCCCTCCCTCCCTCGCGCGAGCCCCCGGATCCTCCCTCCCTCCCTCGCGCGAGCCCCCGGATCCTCCCTCCCTCCCTCGCGCGAGCCCCCGGATTCTCCCTCCCTCGCGCGAGCCCCCGGATTCTCCCTCCCTCGCGCGAGCCCCCGGATTCTCCCTCCCTCGCGCGAGCCCCCGGATTCTCCCTCCCTCGCGCGAGCCCCCGGATTCTCCCTCCCTCGCGCGAGCCCCCGGATTCTCCCTCCCTCGCGCGAGCCCCCGGATTCTCCCTCCCTCGCGCGAGCCCCCGGATTCTCCCTCCCTCGCGAGAGCCCCGGTATTCTCCCTCCCTCGCGCGAGACTACTGAACAACGTACGGCAAGGTCGCCATCGCCTCATTCCCCTCCCCGCAATCGTATACCATCGCGCATTGTGGGGGAAGGGAAACTTCCAGAGGGGTCCAGGATCCCAAAGCTATCACAGGCAAACCCACCAATGGTAGTAACTCCTCCCAGGGATCTTTCAATCCCTTTCCCTTCAAAGGATATGTCTGACAGCACATCTGTCAGCCAACAGCCCTGGTTCGGTGCCCTGATCAGAGCTGTAGCTCAGGCTTTCAAGCCCGTTCTCTCTGAATGGGGACACAGAACCATGGCTTCTTCTACCCCTTTGAAGAGGAAGAGAGGAGTTCCAGACGCGGTCACTTCCCCAAGGGCGAAACTGACTCCACGCAGACCTTCGAGGCAGGTTCCTTCTTTTCCTCAGACTGCCTCTCCTTCTCCTTTGGACGAAGATTTCCCGTCCCCAAGGGAATCACGCGAAGAGAGACTTTTCCCAATTGCACCGATGGGGGAAACCTCTCTTCGCGCCGAGGGGTCTACTCAGTCGGGGGTTGAAAGGAACGTGCCACCCTCGTCAATGTTGGAGCCCTATATCCTTCCCAGGAAGGAATCTAAGGACTCCAAAACATTGCTGAAGTCCTCTACTAGGACTAGGATGGAGCCAGCCAACCACTCAGGGAATGTCCGAGACTCTCCCCAAGAAGAGCCTTTGGGGATAGAGGGAGACTTCGCTGCAAGTCCTACAGCAGGAGGAGAACAGCAAGAGTCAGAACATGCGTTTTGGCAAGGTTTGACTCTAATGAGGGCTCTCATCGGATTTTCCGACCCAGAGATCCTTCCACGAGAGGGCAAAGACACGGTCCACTCAGAAACCCTCTAAGACCAGTGCAGCCCTGCCCTGGTCTCAGGGGGTTAAGAGTACCAGGGACGAGATCCCTCAACAGCTCTCCGAGATGTCCTCCTCCAACCGTTCTGGTGCCACCAACAAGCTCTTCCCACCTCTTCGCGTACAGCAGAGGAGGTACTTCGAGATCCTGGAGGAGCCTTGTTTAGCTCTTCATCTTCACCACTCTTTGGAAGAGCTAACCAGGGGAGTCCTTCTTGAGAGACTCTCCAACCGGCAGGTCTCATTCTCGGCAACCGAGATCCTCAACCAGGAGAACGTTGCGAAGTGTGCTATGCAAGCCACTTCGTGGCTCGATATCTGGTTGGGGACCTTAGGTATCCTGATACGCTCTGAGGCCTTCTCCAAGGAACATACCAGGAAAGCTATGGAAGCCTTCCTTTTCTCAGGTACTCGTATGATCGAGTTTCTGGCCCAGTAAGTCTCGAACTTGTGGGCAAATACCATCCTGAAATGTCGAGATGCAGTAGCTGAGAGATTCCATCAGAAGGTCCCTAGCGCCGAGATCAATAGGCTCAGACATTCCTCCCTAGAGGGATCCGTCTTTTTCAAGCCTAAGGATGTGGAACATGCTGCTGAGAGGTGGAGGAAGTCTCATCAAGACTCCCTCCTTCATAGGGCTTCAACATCCAAGCCCTATAAGCCTCCAGCACCACAGCAGTCCCGTCCAGTAAAGACCATTAAGACGACAACAGCAGCAAAGACCTTGGTGTCTCTTGTCAAAGAAAGGAAAGGCAAAAAGTCCTCCAGGGGAGGCAAGTATCCTAGAGGGAGTAGCCGAGGCCGCAAACGCTAGGATAGGCAGTCCCCCTGCATTTCCGCCAGTGGGGGGATGCCTACTAAGTTGCTCAAACTGGTGGAAGCAACTCGGGGCCGATTCCTGGACAATCTCCGTGATCAGTCTAGGATATCGCGTCCCGTTCATAACATCTCTATCTCCCCTGACTATGAATTCAGTGTCATTGAACTCCATGCCATGGGATCGGCAAGGAGGCAAGTCCTTCGGGCAGAAGGGCGCTCTCCAAGAGGTCCTCGACGGATCCCCAGGCTTCTTCAGTCGAGACTTTCTTGTAAAGAAGGCATCTGGAGACCGGTCATCGACCTCTCAGCTCAGAACAAGTTTTTCAAACAAACTCCGTTCAGCATGGAGACGGCGGACACGGTCAGACTAGCAGTAAGACCGCAAGACTTCATGTGCACACTGGACCTAAAGGACGCGTACTTCCGGATCCCTGTCCATCCGTCTTCAAGGAAGTACTTAAGATTCAGCCTAGACAACAGAAAGTACCAGTTTAAGGTGCTGTGCTTCGGTCTCTCCACAGCACCATAAGTCTTCGCCAGAGTGTTCACCCTAATATCATCTTGGGCACACAGGATTGGCAACTGTCTCCTCCGTTATCTGGACGACTGGTTAATCCTACCAGACTCGGTGTCAACCCTTCTTCAACACCGAGACAAACTTCTGAGACTTTGCAATGATCTGGGGATCATGGTAAATCTCAAGAAGTCTTCACTCCTTCCCACTCAAAGACTGGTATACCTAGGCATGATTATAGACACCACTCTCCACAAAGCCTTCCCATCAGACGACAGGATAGCAAGGCTGAGGAAGGTCGCAAGACTTTTTCTCAGACAAGAAGAACTTCCAGCCCAAACGTGGTTACGTCTCCTCGGTCATCTTTCATCGCTGGCCCATCTAGTTCCTCAGGATGAGATCCCTCCAGTGACAACTCTAGTCCCGGTGGAATCAAGCGTACGACTCCCCGGACATCCAGAACCCCATGGGACCTGCGGAACTGACGGATCTCCAGTGGTGGGTTGCAGACGAGAACCTACGAATAGGAGTGGATCTTCTCATCCTTCCTCCCGATTTGATGCTGTTTTTGGACGCTTCAAAAAGAAGGGTAGGGGGCCCAAGTGCTGCACTGCACGACCTCAGGCCTCTGGTCATAGTCAGAAAAGTACCTCTACATAAATCTCATAGAGATGAAGGCCGTCTTTCTAGCCCTTCAACAGTTCCAACAGTACCTGGCAAGTCACTCTGTGGTGGAGTTGAGCGACAACACCACAGTAGTGGCCTACATCAACAAACAAGGAGGTACTTTTTCGCAGCAACTATCCCATCTAGCAGTAGAGATACTGAGATGGGCCGAAATTCACTCGATACCATTATCGGCATGCTTCATTCCGGGCAAGAGGAATGTGCTCGCCGACAACCTGAGCAGAGCATCTCAGGTAGTGAGTACTGAGTGGTCTTTGGATCATCTAGTAGCCAACAAAGTCCTGACGTTGTGGGGTTCTCCGACTGTGGACCTCTTCGCAACGGCCCTGAACTTCAGGCTCCCGCTGTACTGTTCCCCAGTCCCAGACCCTAAGGCTCTCTGGCAAGATGCTTTCCAACAACGGTGGGACAACACCGACGTTTACGCCTTTTCCCCGCTCTGTCTGATGAGGAGGGTACTCAACAAGACCAGAACATTGGTCAATCTTACAATGACCCTCATAGCTCCGCTATGACATCACGCAGAATGGTTCCCGGACCTTCTGCAACTCCTAACGGAGCCACTAAGAGAACTCCCTCCACGACACAATCTACTGAAACAACCACATGCCAACATCTTCCACAAAGCCATAGGTTCACTATGGCTTCACGCCTGGAGACTATCCAGCATCTCCTCTCTGAGAGAGAGGATTTTCGCAACAAGTTACAATCAGAATGTCTGGACACCTGCGAAAGTCTTCAGCAGCAGTCTACCAGGTAAAGTGGAAAGTCTTCTGTGGTTTGTGTCGTGGAAGGAGTATCTTTCCACTCGATGCCACTATTCCAACAATAGCGGAGTTCCTCATGTATTTGCGTGAAGAAATGCGCCTTTCAGTCTCGGCAGTGAAAGGCTATAGCTCAGCCTTAAGTCTCGCCTTCAGACTGAAAGGAATGGACATTTCCTCATCGCTAGAACTTTCTCTACTCATACGTAGTTATGAACTTACCTGCCCTCAGTCGGAAGTGAGACCTCCCCCATGGAACGTGGTTCGAGTTCTCAGGTCTCTTAAGAGACCTCCCTATGAACCATTACGCCAGGCATCAGATCGCCATCGAACCTGGAAGACTGTTCCTGCTAGCTTTGGCTTCGGCCAAGCAAGTCAGCGAACTTCATGGTCTCTCGTATGACATTGCCCATTCAGGGGGATGGGGGGAGGTAATGTTCAGCTTCGTCCCTGAGTTTATTGCTAAGATTCAGAATCCCGGAGTAGCGGATCCTCGATTCGACTCCTTGCGGATTTCTAGTCTTCGTACTGTAACAGATGACCCAGACCATCTCTTACTATGCCTATTAAGGAGCTTGAGGCTGTACCTCAAAAGAACAGCTGCACCCCATTTTTGTGTGCCAGCACTATTCGTCAGCACAGGAAGAACTAAGAGGAGGGTCACCAAGAACACCATCTCTGCATGGATTCGCAGGGTCATTGACCTGGCACTGAATCCAAACCCTCCTACATCACGTCGCCCCAGAGCACATGATGTCAGGGGCATAGCTACATCCCTAGCCTTCAAAAGAAATTTTTCAGTGACGCAGGTTCTTCAAGCTGGGGTGTGGAAACGTCAAACAACGTTCACATCCCACTAACTGCAAGACGTGACCCACAGGAGCCTTGATACGTTCTCTATCTTTCCTTTGGTGGCTGCACAACAGCTGGTGTAAAGCCTCAAGCTCCTTATTGGACAAGTAGCAGAAGGTTGAGGGCATTGTTACCCGGTTTTAGTCTGCATGAATGAAAAGGTTTGACTGGCCCTTATTCTTTTCTTCATCATCCCCTCTCTTGGGGAAAGCAATATCCTAGGTTCTCTGCATAGCTGACCTCAAGCCGCTGCAGGTTAACCATGCTCCCTTGTGTTCCTAGTATTAAAATTAATACTGTTACATCCCCATACCCTGACGAGGTGGTATTGGGAAAGTGCTAGTCTACAAGTTTTCCATCTAAAGAACTTCAGAACAACTTTCTAGGACGAGTCACACTTCTTCATGCCTTCACACACAGCTTGCATAGGCCGCAGACCATGCGTAGTAAGGTTTTAGTGAGGTGCAGGGACTCCTCATTTCTTGGGTGCTTACACACTCAAATAAGGAGTTCCCGGGTAAAGCCAAAAGCCAGATTTGCTGGGACATCCACCCTTCCTAATGGGTGAGTCACCCCTATTAAATAGTGTGGTTTGTATTCCAGTTACGGAACAAATGACAAATTCGTAGATAATTTGTATTTTTCCTAACTATACAAAACTTAGCTATTTAACCAAACTTGCCTGCCAGCCCTATTCCCCTTGAAGTCCTACCTCCAAGCAAAGTGAGCTCAAGCACAGGTGTGTGATGGGGGGGGGGGGATAGCAAGCTACCCTCCCCTACCCCCACAACTAGCGGTGTGGGTAGTATACCCTCGTTAAAAATTAGTGGCTCGTCATTTCAGCTACGCCGAAAGTAATACCCCTATTAAATAGCTAAGGTTTGCATAGTTAGGAAAAATACAAATTATATACGATTTTGTCATATTTTTATATTGGATATCTGAGTTTGACTGAAGCTGTAATTTTACCAGCACTTCATCATAATCATCTACAATTCATATTTTGTCCCTTAGATGGTTTTTACTCTACTGTGGCATGCTTCCTACGCGAATAAGCATTATCTCTCTGCTCCTCTGTTCTGACAAGCAGTACGTGGATGTGCTGTGTACGTCATCTGCGATTGTCACTAATAAAGTATCATGATTACGTACAATTTATATGATACAGTATAAATCCTAGGTAATCATGATACTTTATCAGTGATCCATGTGGATGGCATGCGCAGCACATACATACTGTATACTGCTTGTCAGAACAAAGGAGCAGTGAGAGAAGGGTTTTTCTCCAGCGGAGAACTGAAGCAGAGTGGGAAAAAAGGGCTCTTGTATAACAACATCTGGGAACCTATGCTTAAATATTTGGGAGCTCTTAATTGGTTAAAATAGCTAGGTAATGATTACATCATACAAAACACTGAACAATTGGCAAAACTGAATGCAAATAACTCATGCTCTTTAAACCACCATCAGACTCCCGAAGTTAAACAATTGATTTATATAATGACATGGTGTTCACATTTTAATTGATCGATGTGTAAGTTATGCTCCAGCCCCCATTAGTCATACAGAGAAAAATTTCCAAAATAGTCAGAACTTGTCTATTTCTTATAGTGAATTCTAGTTTCACTAGAAATTAAATTACAGTATCAGATGTAAACCTATTGAGTTTATTATGATACCGTACAATATTGATTATGGTTATACTGTATATATCATACTTTAATTTCTTACCAAATATTTTTTATTAGATATTGTTGTCCCAACCGTAACTATAATAAAACCGTTATATCCAAATCTTAGTTGTTCCGTAACTGTAATACAAATTAATACTATTTATAGGGGTATTACTTTCGGCAAAGCTGAAAGAATGAGCCATTAAAATTTAGCAATGGTTAATTGCTCATTCCGCTAGTTAGCAGGAGGGTGGGGGATAACTTGCTACACCTCCCACTCACACACCTGTGATTGAGCTCACTTTGCTTTTGGCTCAGATGGAGAGTGGTTGTCATCGCTCTTCCTCCTCACCTTTTTTGGACTGCCATTAATCTATGACTTTCTAACTTATATATGTGTATATGAAAACATACATAATGTTTCTATATATAGTATATATATTGTAGGTTTTCTTTTCAGTGTTATGCTGTGTGTGTGACAGCGTATTATGACAGGTTCTCAAGGACGGAGAACCTTCCTTTCCGACCTTTCTTCCTTAGTCATTGGTCTTCCCGTTGGAGGATGGCCCTCTGGGCAACCCGGCCGCCGCCGCAGAGGAATTGTCACTGTTGGGATTCTCCTCCGTTCGGCTGTTATCGTCGCCTTCCCTCCACGTGTTCTCAGAAGAATCTGCTGGGGGAAGGGGTGTGGCCGCTCACTCGTGGGCGGCCGACAGTATACTCCGAGGGGGTAATACTTTTCCCGTTCATGGGTTAGGTTGCGCTTCCGAATGGTTTTCTTCATTGATTAAGTAAAATTTTAAGTGTTGTAATTCAACTTTCAGCTTCGTCTCTGTGGGGCCCCCCCTCCTCCCTGTTGGAGAATTGTGGCTCTCTTCTTGGAGTTCTCATGATAACCCCTTCAAGGGAACCCAGAAACAAGCTTCAGCTAAGTTTTTCTGGCAACTCTTAATGTCGACCTTCAATTTGAGCTAGAGGCCGATGAGAGGAAGAAGAGAGTGCTACCTGGAGATTTTCCTCCAGGTGTTGGAACTTTCCCTTCCAAGGGTGAACCCCTCCACCAGCCACTGTCTGGTGAACTTTCTGCTTTCTCGTAGAATTGCCGACAGCGGCAGCAGATGTTGGTTGCCTTTCCCGTCTGCACCAAGCACTCTATACTCCCAGTTGACTCTTCTCGCCAAGTTGACTTCTCTCCCAGCAAGACTCGTCTCGCTCAGCAGACTCGTTGCGCCCTACAAGACTCGTCACACCCAACGGACTTGTAACTCCCAGTTGACTTGTCTCGACAAGTAGACTTGCCGCAACGGGCAAGACTCGTTACTCCCAGTTGCCTCGCCTCGTCAGCAGACTCATCCTGCCAAGCAGACTCGTCTCGCCTAGCAGACTCGTCATGCCCCGCAAACTCGTCACGCCCAGCACACTCGTCACGCCCAGCACACTCATCAAACCTAGTTGACTTGTCTCACAAAGTTGACTCATTTCGTCTAGCGGACACATCTCACCTAGTCCTGCTGCAGCTATACTGTCAGCTCACGATTGCCCACGATCATCTTTTAGCTTGTGATCGTCACTCACCAACTCGTAATTGTCACTCGCCAGCTCATGATCACCGTTCGTCAACTCGTGATCGTCTCTCGCCAGCTCATGATTGTCACTATTCGCCAGCTTGTGATCGTCCCGTGTCAACTCTCTTTCAGGTTGTTGGTGTCGCATGAACCGCTTCCAGTACCTGATGCTTCCTCTATTTATGATCGCCTACACTTCAGGACCTACAACGAGGCAACCTAGACCAGCTTGTTTCCAGCTTGAGCTCGGTTCCAATCTTCTTTTGACTCCTCAGGTTGCTCGTCACTTCTTCTCGGCCTTTGACGAACTGCTCTTCCGGCTTGCGGGCAGATTCGCCGGCACCTTACGATTAATCTCCGAACCTCCTTCCCTGGTATGTTTCTTCCGGCTTCATTTGATGGAGAACTTCTCACAGGGGGACTGCAGAGCTCTACTGTCTACAATCTTCACTTCAAACAAGCTCACTGCTCTTCTCAGCAAGACTCCTTCTGTGTTCATCGGAGATAATAGCATCCTCATCTAGACAACTAAGATCGTCATTCTTCGGTGGTACTACTTCAGTAGTGCTTCAAACGACATGCAATTGAAAGAGTTTAGTACACACTCTCCGTAGAACCTAACCAGCACTCTCCATCGATGGCAGGGTATAGCACGAGCGTTAACCTTGGCACTTAATACCTCACCCACCTCTTGGAATTTGTGGTTTTACACAGGTACAATGATTTCGGTTCCCGATGCTTTCTTCTCTTTTGATCTTCGAAGAGCCTGCGTATACGATTGGCAGTCTTCTTCATCGGCTCTCCATTCCTCATCAGGTTCGTTCCTAATGAACGTCTTCATCGCACTACGACCACTACTAGTGCTACTTCTTCTATTAGTGTGCTGACGTGCCGTGTGCCTCAGGGACAAAGTTGCCTCTTCCACTTGCTACCTATTCCCTTGCGTCAGTTTATGACATTACAGATTATCTTACAAGCCAACATCTTTATTGATAAGACTTTCGTTAATTACTCATGCGCTCTGTGGACGACATACTAGTGTTCTCTTCCTCCAAAGAGGAACACCTCCTTCACCTACGCATCACATTTGACTGCCTACAACAGAACGGCCTTGTAGTCTGGTATGACAAGCGTACCTTTGGTGCCAATGAAGTATCTTTCTTAGGCCACCGCATCACTCCTGAAGGAGTCCCTCCCCCATCTATGCACCACCTCCAGGCAGGTAGGACATAAAGTTGTTCTACACAGCGGCTGCCGCAACAGAAATCTTCCGGCCTTTCGTCTCCTTTGATTCAGAACGAATCTCGTGAACAAAATCCTTTGGGGTTATTTGCTTTTCTTCTCTCCACAAGTTTGAGAACTTGTTGGAACTCTGCCATGGTATTTGGGCTGATTCCTTAGATCTTCTCGGCCCTTCACACCTGCATCTGAAGACATAACCCCCTTTGGGGTTATTCCTTTTTCATCCCTCTGGTCTAATGGATTGAATTCAGCTCGTGTTTATGCTATGGCTATAGCAACTTAGATGTGAGGATTCCTTTCTTCTTGCTCTCTGTCTCCGTTGGCCTATGTTACCTCGGGACTTTACGAGCAAACTCAGTCCTCCAGCTGTGGGATCCTCCTCTGAAGAGGCTCATACTGTATGACTAATCCTAAGCCTGACCTTGGTCTTGTTCATCATTCCCTGACTATAATGCTCTCCCTTAGCTTGAGGTTGCTCGTCAGCCAATGTGCTTCTCTAGGGATAACTCCTTCCTTGCCCTCAAGTTAGATTTGCCCCGTAGTGGGTAATCCCTTCTTATGAGCACTCTTCACTTTTCAGCAGGAACAGAGAATAAGCAGCTCAGCTACAAGAGCATGATCATTTTCTCATCCACTCACCTGTTGAGGTGTAAGAGCGATTCTCCTTAATCTACGCGAATCCGAACATCCAGTTGGACTCTTTGACTCAGGCGTTATGTCTTTTAGGCAGAATGACGTGTTTCATCAAGGTATCTCCAAGCATCTTCAGTCTTTTTCTTTCCTAAAGAAGTCTCCAATTTTTGTCCTCTCCTCCTGGAACAAGTTCATAAAACTCTGTTGGGCAAGAAGGCATACGGTTAAACATGCTGTTAGTCCTCAGGACTTCCTGTACACATTCGACCACTAGGACTCATACTACTGGATTCCAGGTCATCCATCATTAAGGAAGTATCTCAGTGATGGAGGGCCACTGCTTGTCCTTAGCGCTTTAGACCGAAAGGAATTAACCTTTCCTCTGTGTCGGTATCGCCTCTCTTCATACGGAGTTCGAGTCTACCTGCCCTCAGTTGGAAGGGAGACCTCCTCCACGGAGCATGGTTGCGCCCCCCTTTGACCCAGGATGCCAAGCAGCAGATCTTCACCTTAACTTCGAATTAGCTTCGAACAAGAGAGTCTACGAATCCCATGGGTCTCCTTCAATGTCTCTCATTCTTAATGAAGAGCCAAGTATTACTCGACTTCGTTCCTGAAAGCTCGGATTCCAGATTCGAGCCATTCGTATTGGGAGTCCTTTATAGCATGACCAAAGATCCAGATTAACGGCTACCATGCCAGGGAGGAACTTTAGCTGCTACCTCAAGAGAACTACGGGAGCTCGCCCCCGAGTGTCAGCACTCTTCATCAGCTCGGGTAAGGTCAAGGGAAGGATCGCCAAGAACGCGTTCTTGGCTTGGATTCGCAAGGTCATGGACTGAGCATTGAATCCTTCTCCTCCAAATAGAGGAGACCTAGAACTCATAAAGTTAAGCGGAGGAATATGCCCCTAGTGTTCATGAAAACTACCCTGTGACGCAGGCCTTGTCAGCGGGCGTGTGAAAGCGTCAAATCACCTTCACCGGCCACTTCCTGTAAGGCGTGACCCACAGGAATATGAAGACTTTCTCCATTGACCGTGTGGTGGTTAGAAAGAAATCCTTTATACACCTCAGGCTCCTTGATGGACAAGTAGCAGATGGTGGAGGGCAGAGTTTAACCATGGTTTGTTCCGTAACTGGAATACAAACCACGTTATTTAATAGGGGTATTACTTTCGGTGTAGCTGAAATGACGAGCCCTTAATTTTTAACGAGGGTTAACTACCAACAGCACTAGTTAGTGGGGTTTAGGGAGAGTAGCTTACTACCGCTCTCCCTCACACACCTGTGATTGAGCTCACTTTGCTTTCGGCTCGGATGGTGAACGGACGTTGCCGCTCTTCATCCTCGCCGAATTTTGGCAGCCATTAACGACTTTTTTTTCTCTTAGTCTGTATGTGTGTGAAGTTGACTTCTGTGACCATGCGCACCTGCCCTGGACTCTCCGGCCGCCCATGTGGGACATATATGTCGGCGGTGGAGACTGATCCTCACACCCTTTGTCCTGCCTGCAGAGGTCAACGGTGTGATAGTGTTAATAAGTGTAGGGAGTAGTCTTCCTCCCAGTGGGAGAGGTTTGCGCGACGGCATAGAGAAGTCCAATTGGGATATTTCTCCTTCAAAGGTTTCTTTGGAAGAAAAACCCAAGGCCTCTTCTTCCGTCGCCCAACCCTCCTCCGAAGCTCCTACTCGTTTGGTCTCTTACGAGAGACCGTCGAGTAGTAGCGTAGACCAAGTTATTATCGGCCAACCCCGGGTCTCGAGAGATGATGTTGCTTCCCCTAGCGAAGCAGCCTCACCTCTCCCCCGGGTAAGACCTTGTCGCTAACTTCCCTCTTACAGATTTGGTCTTTCTTGGGGCTTACGGGTCCGCCCTCCAAGGAAGCCTTGCTGCAGTTCATCCGCATGGGTGCTTCTGTTCAGCAATCGTCGTTACCGTCAGAGGTAGAGCCCCTGGCCCTTGTCGGCGTTGTTGTGTCAGAGGTGTCTCATGATGTTTCATCCATCTCCTCTGCCACTCCAGACTCTTCAGCGGTGCTGCCAACTTAGTTTCTCCCATTCCTGATCATCCTCCGAGGGGGAAACTAAGTTCATTGTCTGTCTCCTGCAAGTGTTTCTCTCCCTCGGGGGAGTTCACTTATAGAGACTCCTCTTTGGAGGACTGCTGCGGCGTACTGTCAGCTTGCTGATCCAACGGCCCCCAGCGGGCGCATCCATCGGAAGGCTTCGCCCTAGAAGTCTCCCTTCACCAGCGATGAAGAGGCGCCTCTTTGGTTCATCGTCGTCACTGCAGTCCCCCGCAGAGGAGCCTCCACTGCATTTAGACCTTCATACATTGAGCATCACTGCACCTGCAACCAGTCTTGTGACTTCGGTCCTGGACCTCTCTGCCAATCGTTCGCGATCCCCTTCGGTGGATGGTCGCCGATACAAAGGGCACGCCGACCATCCATTCTCCAGACCTGCCGACCTATCATCACCATTTTTGTCGCCGGTAGAGCCCACTTTAGCTCCACCAAAGTGCGCAGCTGCGCACCATCACTATGCAGCTCGTCCTGCACTCCACGCGCCCACGTGCCCAGACCTTCAGCGCTCACCAGCAGCTTGTCACTCTACAGCGCTTCGGCGCGCCCCTTCACCTGCTCGCCCTCACAGACGGCAGCATTATCATGCGCTTGCGCGTCATCGTTCACCTGCTCGTCAGCGCTCTCCTGCGCGCCATGTGCCCACGTTCACCTGCGCGCACACACCCAGGATCGCCCATGTGCCACAGCGCGCTTGCGCTCTCCTGCGCGCCAGCGCCCTCCTGCGCCCACGCGCCGATGGTCTCCTAGGCCCCAGCGCCCACCTGCTCGCCAACGCGGCAGCGCTCTCCTGCGCACCAGCGCTCCTCTGCGTGCCCTTACTCTCCTGCGTGCCAACGCTCTCCTACGTGCCAGCACTCTCCCATGCGCCAGTACTCTCCTGCGTGCCAGCATGTGCATCCTTCATCGCCCGCGTGCCAGTGCTCCCCCACACGCCAGCCCGCTCGCCAACGAATACATGCGTGCCATCATTCTCCGGCGCACAAGTCTTTATGTGAGATAGCAATCACATTGCTGCCCTCACCGACGCACACGCACAGAGACACGCGTGCCACCATGTTCCCGCATGCTAACTCACACCTACGCACGTGCACCAACACTCTCCCACGCGCCAAGATTCTCTTGCGCACGCTCGACTAGATTCTCCTGCGCGCGCGCGCCAAGATTCTCCCGCTCGCGATCGCCAATATTCTCCCCCGTGCGAGCACACGCACCTAACAGGCATAAGCGCAGAATCTTCACCCAGTAAGGTCACCATCGCCTCATTCCCCTCCTCGCAAACGTATCCCAGCGCGCACTGCGAGAGAAGGGAAACAACAACAAGCAGAGGAGTTCAGGATACCTAAACTGCCTTCTAAGGCGGACCCGCCTATTATAGTGACTCCTCGTAGGGAACCTTCGGTCCCTTTCCCTTCAGGGGATCTGTCTGACAATGCATCCGTCAGTCAGCAGCCTTGGTTCAGTGCCTTAGTCAGAGCCGTAACACAGGCTTTCAAGCCAGTTCTCTCTGATCGCTCATCAGAGCAACCTATAGCTATAGACCTAAGACACGGAACCATGGCTTCCTCTACCCCTTTGAAGAGGAAAAGAGGAGTTTCTGACACGGTCACTTCCCCGAGGGCGAAGCTGACTCCGTGCAGACCATCAAGACAAGTTCCTCCAGTTTCTCAGAGAGACTCTCCCTCCCTGTCGGACGAAGACTTTCCGTCACCAAGTTAACCGCACAAGGAGAGAGACTCTTCCATCGCACCAATGGAGGAAACCTCTCTTCACGCGGAGAGTTTCCCGCAATCTGAGACCAGGAGGGACACGACTCACAGGTCTTCAATGTTGGAGTCTTATCTCCTTCCTCGAAAGGAGTCCGAAGACTCCAAAACTCTGCCAAAGTCCTCCACTAGGGCTAGAACGGAGACAGCCAGCCACTCAGGGAATGTCCGCGACTCACCCCAAGAAGAGCTCTTGGGGATAGAAGGAGACTTCGCTGCGAGTCCTACAGCAGGAGGAGACCAACAAGAATCAGAGCATGCATTCTGGCAGGTTCTGACTGAGGGTTCTCAATGGGTTCTCCAACCCAGAGGTACCCTCTCGAGAGGGCAAAGACACGGTCTTAGACCACGTCTTTGGTACTCAGAAACCCTCAAAGACCAGTGCAGCCCTGCCCTGGTCTCAAGGGGTGAAGAGTACCAGGGACAAGATCTCCCAACAGCTCTCCGAGTTTGCCTCCTCCAACCGTGCTGGCTCTACGAACAAGCTCCTCCCACCTCCTCGCGTACAGCAGAGGAGGTACTTTGAGATCTCGGCAACCGAGATCCTTAACCAGGAAAAGATCACCAAGTATGCGATGCAAGCTATTTCGTGGCTGGACATCTGGTTAAGGACCTTAGGTATCCTGATACGATCCGAGGATTTTTCCATGGAATGTACCAGGAAAGCTATGGGGACCTTCTTACTCTCAGGCACTCGCACTATCGAGTTTCTTGCCCACCAAGTCTCGAACATGTGGGCAAACACTACATGTATCTTGAAACGTCAAGATGCAGTGTCTGAGAGGTTCCACCAACAGGTCCCATGCGTCCAGATAAATAGGCTCAGACGTTCCTCCCTAGAGGAGGCCCATCTGTTTGAGCCTAAGGACATGGAACTTACTGCTGAGAAGTGGAGGAAGTCTCATCCAGACTCCCTCCTCCATAGGGCTTTAACAACTAAGCCCTTTAACACCCAGCACCTCATTAGTCCCGTCCAACCAAGACTGTAACGATGGAACTAGGAGTGAAGACATTGATGTCTAATAATCCCTTTCTTGTCAAGGGCAGGAAAGGCAAAAAGTCCTCCAAGGGAGGAAAAAATCCTAGAGGGAGCAGTTGAGGCCGCAAACGCTAGGATAGGCACTCCCCTTGTGTTTCCACAGGTGGGGGGATGCCTACAAAGTTGCTCAGACATGTGGAAGTAACTCGGGGCTGATTCCTGGACAATCTCCGTGATCCGTCTAGGATATTGCGTCCCTTTCATAACATCTCTACCTCCCATAACCAGGAATCCAGTGTCAATAGACTCCATTGCCATGGGATTGACAAGGGGGCAGGCCCTTCGGGCAGAAGTCCAGACCCTGTTAAAGAAGGGCGCTCTCCAAGAGGTCCTCGACGGGTCCCCAGGCTTCTTCAGTTGACTCTTTCTTGTAAGAAAGGCGTCTGGAGGCTGGAGAACAGACATCGACCTCCCGGCCCTGAACAAGTTTGTCAAACAAACTCCGTTCAGGATGGAGACGGCAGACATGGTCAGACTAGCAGTAAGACCTCAAGACTTCATATGTACACTTAACCTAAAGGACGCGTACCTCCAGATCCCAGTCCATCCGTCTTCAAGGAAGTACTTAAGATTCAGCCTAGACAACAGAAAGTACCAGTTCAAGGTGCTGTTCTTCGGTCTTTCCACAGCACCACAAGTTTTCACCAGAGTGTTTGCCCCAGTGTCATCTTGGGCACACAGGACTGGCATCCGTCTCCTCCGTTATCTGGATGACTGGCTAATCCTAGCAGACTCGGTGTCAACCCTTCTTCAACACCGAGACAAACTTCTGAGACTTTGCCTGGATCTGGGGATCATGGTAAATCTCGAGAAGTCTTCTCTGCTTCCTACACAGAGACTGGTATACTTAGGCATGATCATAGACACCAATTTCCTCAAAGCCTTCCCATCAGATGACAGGATAACAAGGCTGAAAAAGGTCGCAAGACCCTTTCTCAGATGAGAAGAACTTCCAGCCCAAACGTGGTTACATCTCCTCGGTCACCTTTCATCGCTGGCCCGTCTAGTTCCCAATGGTCGCATCAGGATGAGATCCCTCCAGTGGCAACTTAAGTCCCGGCAGAATCAAACTCACGATTCCCCGGACATCCGGATCCCTGTGGGATCAGTGGAACGGACAGACCTCCAGTGGTGGGTGACAGACGAGAACCTACGAAAGTGAGTGGACCTTCTCGTCCTCCTCCAGGATTTGATGCTGTTCTCAGACGCTTTAAAAAAAGGGTGGGGGCCCACGTGCTGCACCACATGACCTCGGGCCTCTGGTCAGAGTCAGAAAAGTACCTCCACATAAATCTCCTAGAGATGAAGGCCGTCTTTCTGGCCCTTCAACAGTTCCAACAGTTCCTGGCGGGCCACTCAGTGGTGATGATGAGCGACAACACCACAGTAGAGGCTTACATCAACAAGCAAGGAGGTACTTTTTCGCAGCAGCCATCCCATCTAGCAGTAGAAATACTGAGATGGGCTGAAATCCACTCGATACCACTATCGGCACGTTTCATTCCGGGCAGAAGGATTGTGCTCATCGACAACTTGAGCAGAGCATCTCAGATAGTGAGTACTCAGTGGTCTTTGGATCATCTATTAGCCAACAAAGTCCTGACTTTGTGGGGTTCTCCGACTGTGGACCTCTTCGCAACGGCCCTGAACTTCAGGCTCCCGCTGTATTGTTCCCCAGTCCCAGACCCCAAGTCTCTTTGGCAAGATGCTTTCCAACAACGGTGGGACAACATCGACGTTTACGCCTTTCCCCCGTTCTGTCTGATGAGGGGGCTACTCAACAAGACCAGAACATCGGTCAATCTTTCAATGACTCTCATAGCTCTGCTATGGCATCACGAAGAATGGTTCCCGGACCTTCTGCAACTCCTAACAGAGCCCCCAAGAGAACTCCCTCCACGACACAGTTTTCTCAAACAACCACATGCCAATATATTTCACAAAGCCGTAGCTTCTCTGCGACTTCACGCCTGGAGGCTATCCAGCATCTCCTCACTCAGAGAGGATTTTCACAACAACTTGTGATTAGGATGTCTGGATACCTGCGTAAATTCATCAGCAGCAGTCTACCAGGCAAAGTGGAAAGTCCTCTTTGGTTGGTATCGTGGAAGAGGTATCTCTCCACTCGATGCCACTATTCCAGCAATAGCGGAGTACTTCGTGTATTTGTGTGAAGAAATGCGCCTTTCAGTCTCGGCAGTAAAAGGCTATCGCTCAGCCTCAAGCCTCGCCTTCAGACTGAAAGGAATGGACATTTCTTCATCGCTAGAACTTTCCTTACTCATACGGAGTTGTGAACTTACCTACCCCCAATCAGACGTGAGACCTCCCCCATAGAACGTGGTTAGAGTTCTTAGGTCTCTTAAGAGACCTCCCTATGAACTATTATGCCAGGCAACCGATCGCCACCTGACTGGGAAGACAGTGTTCCTGCTAGCTTTGGCTTTGGCCAAATGAGTCAGTGAACTTCTTGGTCTCTCATACGACGTCGCCCATTCAAGGGGATGGGGGGAGAGGTAGCGTTCAGCTTTGTCCCTAAGTTTATTGCTAAGACTCAGAACCCGGGAGTAGCGGATCCACGATTCTACTCCTTCCGGATTTCCAGTCTCCGTATTGTAACAGATGACCCAGACCATCTCTTACTATGCCCAGTGAGGAGTTTGAGGCTGTATCTTAAAAGAACAGCCGCAGCCCGTTCTCGTGTGCCTGCACTATTCGTCAGCACAGGAAGGACCAAGAGGAGGGTCACCAAGAACACCATCTCAGCGTGGATTTGCAAGATCATAGACCATGCACTGAATCCAGACCCTCCTCCTTCACGTCGCCTCAGAGCTCATAATGTCAGGGGCGTAGCTACGTCCCTGGCATTCAAGAGAAACTATTCAGTGACGCAGGTCCTTCAAGCTGGGATGTGGAATCGTCAGACCACATTCACATCCCACTACCTGCAAGACGTGACCCACAGGAGACTTGATACGTTCTCTATCGGTCCTGTGGTGGCTGCACAACAGTTGGTTTAAAACCTCAAGCTCCCTATTGGACAAGTAGCAGAAGGTTGAGGGCATTGTTACCCGGTTTAGTCTGCGTGAATGAAAAGGTTTGACTGGTCCTTATTCTTTTCTTCATTCTCCCCTCTCTTGGGGAAAGCAGCATCGTAGGTTCTCTGCACAGCTGACCTCAAACCACTGCTGGTAAACCATGCTCCCTTGTGTACCTAGTATTAAGACTAATACTGTTGCGTCTCCATACCCTGACGAGGTGGTATTGGGAAAGTCCTAGTTACACAGTTTTTTCTTCTAAAGAACTCGGAATAACTTTACCAGGACAGTCACACTTCTACATACCTCAACACACAGCTTGCGTAGCCCGCCGACCTTGCGTAGCAAGGTTTTAGCGAGGTGCAGGGACTCCTTATTTTTTTTAGTACTGATACACTCAGATAAGGAGCCCCGGGTAAAAACAAAAGCTAGATTGGCTGGGACGTCCACCCTTCCTAATGGGTGAGTCACCCCTATTAAATAGCGTGGTTTGTATTTCAGTTACGGAACAAATGACAAATTCGTAGATAATTTGTATTTTTCCCAATTATACAAACCTTAGCTTTTTAAATATTAAACTTAGCCGGTGAATATATAATAGCTGACGTCTCGGACGGCTCGACAGAAACCCAAAAACTCGCGAGCGATCGCCGTGAAGGTTGCGGGTGTGCCCACCAGCGCCGACTATCGGCCAGATACCGCATATACTTGTAAACAGCTCCAGTTCTTCTCTGTCGGTCTTATCGACAAGTTGATTCCGCTCGCTGTTGACCTTGAGTTTTCGTCATTTTTGGTGAAGTACTTTATTTTGGTTGTTTTGAGCTTTCGCTGTGACGGGTGTTTTTCTCTTCAATTAAAACTCTTGAACCCTTTTTTGGCTAGTGTTTATTGTTGATGACTTTGGATTTGTTTTGGATTTTTCTCTGATTGTTCAATATGGCTGACCCTTCTCCTATCCCTGGACCTAAATTTCGCAAATGTAATGCTAGGGATTGTAACAAACGTCTTCCCAAGGCCTCTCTCGACCCACATACCGTTTGTTCTAATTGCCGGGGTAAAACCTGTCAATTAGGAGATCGGTGTGATGAGTGCGTGGTCTTGTCGGAATTCGACTGGCTTGAATTTGATAAATATTCTCGTAAGCTGGAGAGAGATAGGGTGAGGAGAAGCTCCTCTAGGTCATTGGAATTTTCCTCCTCCCATGCCCCTGAACCTAATCCTTCCCCTGTAGTAGTTGTTCCTGAACCCTCTACTAGCACTCATGAACCGTCCATGCGGGATATGTTTCTTGCGATTCAAGCTTTAGGCGAGAAAGTTGAATCCTTAGCTTCGGACCGTAACCTACTCATGTCAGATGTGAAGTTATTAAAGTGTCAGAGTGGCAAATCAGAAAATCGTAGTGACAAAGTGATTAGTGCGCAAAGTGTTGTTAGTGTTGCGACCGAGGGTTCGTCTGTTCGTGCTTGTCGCTCCCCTAGTCCGATACCTCTTTCAGGCTCCCCTGCACCAGGGAGAAGTAATGTCGTAGGACTTAAGGGGACGAGAGGCTTTAACCAACGTACAGACGTTCCCTCTTTGGTATCGGGCGTTTCTCGTCAAGATCGCCCTTACCATAAGACGAGCTAGGCTGTGTTCTCCTCGTCATCCGAAGGCTTTTCGCAAAAGAAACCTTGGAGCAAGGTTTCTAGACCCTTGAAGCGGAAGTCAGTCCCTTCAGTACAGGTCCAGCGTCCTGGCTGTAGCCATTGGGACAGCTCTGACCCTTTGCAGTCGTCGGAAGACTGTTCGCCTATTAAACGTAAGCGTAACACGGGCTCCGAGAGTCTCAGTAAAGGCAATGTTTTGCCGACACAGACGTTACCATCGTCTCGGCCCGTCCCGACTCCCGTTGATCCTAAATGGGTTGTCCTGCAGGATATGCAGACTAAGCTTGCCTCCCTTATGGAGGAGTATACCGTTGAGCAGGTTCACGATGATCCTCGCCGTTACGCTGATCGAGACTCTGGCCGTCAGCCGCCCAAACGAGCTTTTACTCGTCCTTTTGACGTTATGAAACGTGATGTCGGTAGTTTGTCACGTCAGTCACGTGACATGGATCCTCACTCGCTGCAGTCCCGTGTTGACTTTCAGCCGCTGCCGCAGCCTCGTGTTGACGTTCAGCCGCTGCCGCAGTCTCGTGTTGACGTTCAGGACGTTCGCCAACCAGCTCAGTTGCCTCGACTTGACGTTGAGCGTCAAGCACCGCAGTCAAAGGTTGTTTTGACTGCTCAGTCTAGGCAGTCAATGCAGTTACGACGTGACGTCGAGCGTCCATCAACTCCTGTTGTTGTTGTTGGTCAGTCGCAAGGTTTTCAGTCCTTTCAGCAGCGGCATGACGTCGCTTCCTCGACTGCTACTACTGCTCCTTTGCTTGTGGACATTGCCTGTCAAGCATTGCCGCCGCGGCAGGTCTCTCCTTTTCATGAGACTCGACAATTGTCGGACGAGGTTCCTTCAGATGAGGAAGTTGCTGATCCTCCGCCTACTGATATTCCTTTGGGCAGTTTGTCAGACAGAGAAGAGCCTAAAGCTGCTCAGCCCTCTATGGACTTTAAGAAAATCATGTTGATTTTTAAGGATCTTTTTCCAGACCATTTTGTACCTTCTGCTCCTCGTTCGCCTCCGTCAGAGTTTGCACTAGGCCTAGCTGCTTCGAAGCCTTCGTTTACTAAGCTAGTGCTCTTTCGCTCTTCTAAGAGGGCTTTACATTTGCTAGGCGACTGGTTGATCACCAGGAGGAGTTTGGGGAAGACTGCCTTTGCTTTCCCTCCTTTTAAACTGGCTTCTAGAGCGAGCGTCTGGTATGACACGGGAGAAGTTCTCGGCTTGGGAGTTTCTGCCTCTGCCCAGGGAGACTTCTCAAGCCTAGTAGACTCTCCCCGTCGCCTGGCCATGAGACGCTCTAAAGTTTATTGGTCCTCCTCGGACCTTGACCATCTCCTTAAAGGGGTTTACAGGGCCTTCGAAGTTTTTAACTTCTTAGATTGGTCGCTAGGAGCCTTAAGCAGGAAGATCTCGTCGGCCGACCAGGATGTTTCCGTGCTTATTATGTCCTGCATGGACAAAGCCATCCGTGATGGCTCCAATGAGCTCGCCGCTACCTTTACGGCTGGAGTCCTGAAGAAGAGGGAGACTCTTTGCTCGTTCCTTTCGGCAGGAGTTACTCCCTGTCAAAGGTCGGAGCTCCTCTTTGCCCCGTTGTCATCCGCCTTGTTTCCTCAGCAGTTGATCAAGGATATTGCGGCTTCGCTGGTGCAGAAGGATACCCACGACCTGATGGCTACGTCTGCTCGTAAGGGTGCTCCTTCATCGTCTTATGTCGTAAGACCCAAGATCGATACCCCAGCGACGAGGTTTATCCCGCCCTTTCGTGGCAGAGCCCCCAGTAGGGGAGGCGCTCGTGCCGACAGTAAGAGAGGCAAGAGGAGAGGATCCAAGTCCTCCCGTGGCAGAGTCTGACTGCCCACGTCCTCAGACAGCGGTAGGGGCCAGACTGAACAACTTCTGGCAGGCCTGGGAGAAGAGGGGTGCAGACCGAGAGAGTGTGTTGTTGCTCAAGGAGGGGTACAAAATACCTTTTGTACGCAGACCACCTCTAGTAACAGTTCCTTTAGACCTCTCTCCCAGGTATCGAGAGGAGTCAAGGAGACAAGCTCTACATCAGCAGGTTTCTCAGTTGCTAGAGAAGGGAGCGGTGGTGAAAGTCTCGGACCTTCAATCACCGGGATTTTACAACCGTCTCTTCCTAGTCCCAAAGCATACAGGAGGTTGGAGGCCAGTGCTGGACGTCAGTGCGCTCAACGTTTTTGTTGTAAAAACAAAATTTACGATGGAGACCACGAAGTCCGTCCTAGCAGCGGTCAGAGAGGGAGACTGGAGGGTCTCTCTCGACCTGCAGGATGCGTACTTCCACATTCCTATACACCCGGATTCTCAACCGTATCTGAGGTTTGTTTACAGGAATGTGGTGTACCAGTTCCGAGCACTGTGCTTCGGCCTCAGCCCTGCTCCTCTCGTGTTTACGAGGCTCATGAGGAATGTGGCAAAATTCCTTCATTTATCGGGAATTCGAGCCTCCCTGTACCTGGACGACTGGCTTCTCAGAGCGTCGTCCCGTCATCGCTGTCTGCAGGACCTTCAATGGACGTTAGCTCTTGCAAAGGAGTTGGGACTGTTGGTGAACTTAGAAAAGTCTCAACTGAATCCCTCCCAGACGATTCTCTATTTGGGGATGGAGATTCGCAGTCTAGTTTTTCGGGCTTTTCCGTCTGCCACCAGGATAGAGCAAGCCCTGCTCAAAGTCCGCCTCATGTTGAAAAAAGACCGTTGCTCAGTGAGAAGTTGGATGAGCCTCCTAGGGACTCTGTCATCCCTGGAACAATTTATCTCACTAGGGAGACTTCACCTTCGCCCTCTCCAGTTCCATCTAGACTCCCATTGGAACAAGGGCAAGACTTTGGAAGCTGTGTCAATCCCGATCTCCGAGCCAGTAAAAACGTGCCTGAGCTGGTGGGACAGCAACATAAGTCTGCGAGAGGGTCTGTCCCTGGCGGTCAAGAACCCAAACCACGTGTTGTTCTCAGACGCGTCGGATTTGGGTTGGGGAGCGACTCTGGACGGTCTGGAATGTTCGGGTCTTTGGACGTCGGATCAGAGGAGCCTGCACATCAATTGCAAGGAGCTGTTGGCTGTTCACTTGGCCTTGACGAGTTTCGAGAGTCTTCTACGAAACAAAGTGGTAGAAGTCAATTCGGACAACACCACAGCCTTGGCGTACATCTCCAAGCAAGGAGGCACTCACTCCCACACACTGTTCGTCATCGCAAGGGACCTCCTCATCTGGTCAAGAGATCGAGGCATCTCACTGTTGACAAGATTCATCCAGGGGGACTTGAACGTCTTGGCGGACTGTCTCAGTCGGAGAGGTCAGGTGATCCCCACAGAATGGACCCTCCACAAGGACGTGTGCAAGAGACTTTGGATGACTTGGGGCCAACCCACCATAGACCTCTTTGCCACCTCGTTGACCAAAAGGCTCCCGACCTATTGCTCTCCAGTCCCAGATCCAGAGGCGGCCCACATAGATGCTTTCCTGCTGGACTGGTCTCACCTGGACGCGTACGCATTCCTGCCGTTCAAGATCATCAACAAGGTACTGCAGAAGTTCGCCTCTCACGAAGGGACAAGGTTGACGTTGGTTGCTCCCCTCTGGCCCGCGAGAGAGTGGTTCACAGAGGTACTTCAATGGCTGGTAGACGTTCCAAGGAGTCTGCCTTTAAGGATGGATCTCTTACGACAGCCCCTCGTAAGGAGTCTTCATCAAAGCCTCCCCGCGCTTCGTCTGACTGCCTTCAGACTATCGAAAGACTCTCAAGAGCTCGAGGATTTTCGAAGGAGGCAGCCAGAGCGATTGCGAGAGCTAGGAGAGCATCTACCATCAAGGTCTACCAGTCGAAGTGGGAAGTCTTTAGAGACTGGTGCAGGTCATCATCCATTTCCTCTTCCAGTACCTCTGTAGCCCAAATTGCAGACTTTCTCCTGCATCTGAGAAATGTTCGCTCTCTCTCTGCTCCCACTATTAAGGGCTACAGGAGCATGTTGGCTTCTGTGTTCAGACATAGAGGCTTAGATCTGTCCAATAATAAAGATCTCCAAGATCTCCTTAAGTCCTTCGAGACCTCTAAGGAGCGTCGTATGGCAACTCCTGGGTGGAACTTAGACGTGGTCCTAAGATTCCTAATGTCCGACAGGTTTGAGCCTCCCTGAAGAATCTCACCCTCAAGACGCTTTTTTTGGTGTGCTTGGCTTCGGCTAAAAGGGTCAGTGAGATCCATGCCTTTAGTAAAAACATCGGTTTTTCTACAGATAAAGCCACATGTTCGCTTCAGCTTGGTTTCTTGGCCAAAAATGAACTGCCTTCTCGTCCTTGGCCTAGATATACCTTGCCTATCAGAGATCGTAGGCAACGAGGTTGAAAGAGTACTGTGCCCAGTTAGAGCTCTTAAGTTTTATTTGGCTCGTACCAGATCTTTACGAGGTGGATCTGAGGCCTTATGGTGCTCCGTTAAGAAGCCCTCATTGCCTATGTCTAAAAATGCTTTATCGTATTTTATTAGATTTTTAATCCGAGAGGCTCATTCTCTCTAGTGAGAAAGATCGTTGTTTACTTAAAGTCAAGACGCACGAAGTAAGAGCGATAGCAACTTCCGTGGCTTTTAAGCAAAACAGATCTCTGCGAAGTATTATGGACGCGACCTTTTGGAGGAGCAAGTCGGTGTTCGCTTCATTTTACTTAAAAGACGTCCAGACTCTTTATGAGGACTGCTACACACTGGGTCCATTCGTTGCAGCGAGTGCAGTAGTGGGTGAGGGTTCTGCCACTACATTCCCTTAATCCCAATATCCTTTTAATCTTCTCTTGAAATGTTTTTAATCTTGTCTTGGGTTGTACGGAAGGCTGAGAAGCCTTTCGCATCCTTTTTGATTTGGAGGGTGGTCAAATGTCGTTTCTTGAGAGCGCCCAGATTAAGGGTTTTGATGAGGTCCTGTTTTATGGGTGGTCGCCCTGAATATAACAGCTCCTGGGAGTCTTTCAGCATCCTGAGAGGATGGCTGGGCTTCGTGAGGAAAGCGGACTAATAAGGAAGAGTAATCGTCAGAGTCAGCTTCCTTACCAGGTACCTATATTTAATTGGGTTTTATTATGATATAATTGTCAAAAACTCTAAGCATATACGCCTTTATTGTATTAATACTGGTCTCTACCCACCACCATGGGTGTGAATCAGCTATTATATATTCACCGGCTAAGTTTAATATTTAAAAATGATATTTTGATTATAAAATAAATTTTTGAATATACTTACCCGGTGAATATATAAATTAAAGGCCCTCCCTTCCTCCCCGATAGAGACCCAGCGGAATGGGAAGAACTGGAGCTGTTTACAAGTATATGCGGTATCTGGCCGATAGTCGGCGCTGGTGGGCACACCCGCAACCTTCACGGCGATCGCTCGCGAGTTTTTGGGTTTATGTCGAGCCGTCCGAGACGTCAGCTATTATATATTCACCGGGTAAGTATATTCAAAAATTTATTTTATAATCAAAATATCATATTTAATCAAACTTACCCGCCAGCCCTATCCCCCTTGAAGTCCTACCTCCAAGCAAAGTGAGCTCAATCAGAGGTGTGTGAGGGGGCGCGGTACCAGGCTACCCTCCCCTACCCCCACTAACTAGCGGTATGGGTAGTTAACCCTCGTTAAAAATTAATGGCTCCTCATTTCAGCTATGCCGAAAGTAAATACCCCTATTAAATAGCTAAGGTATGTATAGTTGGGAAAAATACAAATTATCTACGAATTTGTCATTTTTGTCTTAATTTTTTTTTTTCTCATTTATACAGTATATGATACAAAGTTGAACTATGGGAAAAGGCATAATTTATTAAATAAACTCTGACACCAAGATATTCCATCTCTTTTGTTGTTTATTATAGGCATAAAAAACTATTTTCCAAAGAAAAGTTATTTTAAAGGTTTCTATGTTTTGATGAAGGATGGCAATAACCGGAACACTTTATACTTTTGCAGAAACGAATGCTTGACGTCGTGAAGCTGGCCGTTGGTGGAGGAGTAACTTTTGTTGGTATAAATATATACATGCAAAATGAAAAATTCTACGAATCATGGGTCATGCCTGTATTCCGCAGGATAGATCCAGAGACGGCACATAATTTGGCAGTTTTAGCTGCAAGGTATCATCTAGTCCCAAAGACTAAGATAAAAGAATCTAAACTTTTGGTAAGTGTTATTATAGCTTACAGCCAATATTTTTGAAGTCCACTAACCTTTCTGTTTGTTAAGAATTAAAGTGATTCCATACACTATTTATTGCAGTTTATTGCTCTATTGCTAGGTTTTTATAATGTTATTGAAATTTTGTGAGTTTACCATATCTATTGCTATCTAATTGCTTTTCTAATTTATTTCTGAGTAGCATTTTGAAAGAGCATTTGTTCCGTAACCGAAATACAAACTACGCTATTTACATTGGGTTTACCTTTTAGCGCAGCTGAAATGGCGAGCCATTAGAATTTAACGAGGGTGTATTACCCCCGCGCTAGTTAGCTACCCCTCCCCCCCTCACACACAGATGAATGCTCACTTTCACTTTTGGCTCGGACTGTGACAGACGTCTCTGTCTTGGTCCTCTCTTGGCAGCCATTGTTTGTTTTGTCTTTACTTAATCGCTTACTTTTCTTTTACTCAATATATATGTAAACATGTTTTCATTTTTGTATATATATTTGAGTATAGAAATCAGTAAGTTTCCTTTACAGAGTTGTGTGTGTAGTGTACGATATCTACGTGGAGTCCTCGGCAGTTAGGCCACCACGGCGTAATTTTATGGGTGGCGATCGAGTTTGACTTCGGTCTTTCTCTCTCTCTCTCTCTTGAGGTCGTTCACCCTTTTACTACGTGTTACTACGCCCTTGTAGCTTCCTTTCCGTGTGGGGGGGTTGCTACGCCGTACGTTTGTCTCAATTAGTTTATGAATCTAATTGTAGTTTTTTTTTTTCTTCAGCTTGTAGAACGATTCCTTTCGGGGTTTTCGTTCTTTCTTTAGTGTTCATTCATTTTTAAATTACATAATTACATAGTTTCATAATTATAATTATTATAATTCTGTTTTGGTTACAGCTCTCCTTCCGTGAGTGTAAGTGGTTGTGAGGGCACGTGCCTGTTGTGTAATTCTTGTTTCCTTTCCCTCGGGATTCCTCTTCGGAGCCTTCCCGGGGGAATGAATGTGTACTAATGATTTTTGTTTTATTTTTTTACAGTTACCGATCTAGTTCGTTTCTGTAATATGGCAACGGTGTGAGCTGTCTTGTTGAGGCCTGGGGATTCGGCTGTTGCTGCCTCCCCCCTTGTATTTTCGTCAGGGGCGTGTCTCCTTCTACTGGAAGTACTCCCGTGACGACGGACAGCTCTCTAGTTCATTTTAGAACTCTCAGGAGGCTTGCCTCCTTGGGCGGGTAACTTTCCTTCCGAGGGAAGTTTTTCCTGTCCAGGCTTGAGTTTTTCCCCTTTTGGGGGGTTCTTCTCTTGCCTTTTTTTCGTGCGACTATGCTCTTGGTGCTGAGCGGTCACACCTGCAGTTTCGCTCAAGGGACTGGGCAACTGCAGGAGCCCCTCTTCGGAGGATTGCTCCTTTTACGTCACTGGCTGACCAGTCTCTTCTACGAAGTGTTTCTCTTTCATTCACGAGAGAGTACACTCATAGAGACTTCTCTTCGGAGGATTCTTCTGCTGCTGTTGCTGTTGGCCTCCTTCGCCGTAAGGCCCACCGTCCGCCTCGTCGTAAGGGCCTCTCATCTTCTTATAAGGGTGCTAAGAGGCGCCTTTTTGAATCTCCGTTTGCAGCCTACAACTCCTTCTTCTTGATCTTCCGCCTTGGTGCAGATGGACAGCAGTCTGATCTCGTCTTCCAACGGGTAACGGTCTTCCCGACGGACAACGGTCTTCCAACGGACATCAGTCTCCCGGCGGACAGGCAACAGTCTTCCGATGGACATCTGTCTCTCGACGAACAACGTTCCCTTCGGGGCAAAGGGTTGCCTCCCACGGGGGTTCTTCCCTTGCGTGTCAGGGTTCCCCTGCGCGCCCTTCTGCTGTGTTCTCTCCTGCTGCTGCTCAGTGTTAGCGCACAGGCGCTCTCCTGCTCATCAGCGCTTCCTGTTCGTCAGTGCTCTCATGATGATCATCCCTGCTGTTCCTGTTGGTTCCTGTTACGCGCCCTGTGCGCCCACGTTCGCCCTCGCGATCTAGAACTTCGGTTCAGGTCTGGGTCAAGGACTCTTCTTCTATGCGCAGACTTTCATGCGTTGCCTTCTGCTCGTCAGCGATCATTAGCTCGCCAGTGATCACCTGCTCGCCAGCGTTCACCTGCTCGCCAGCGCGCACAGGTGATTTTAGTATCGCCTATTCAACAGCGTTCTACACGTCAGCGATCTCCGGATCGCCCGCGTGTGTTACAGCCGGCGCGCCAACGTTCTCCAACGCTTCTGAAGGAACATGGTTCGCCAGCTACTAGCTCGCCATCGCACGATCTCCCACCTGCGCATGCTGCTCTCCATCGCGCGATCGCCCACCTGCGCATGCTGCTCGCCATCGCGCGGTCGCCCACCTGCGCATGCTGCTCGCCATCGCGCGATCGCCCACTTGCGCATGCTGCTCGCCATCGCGCGATCGCCCACCTGCGCATGCTGCTCGCCATCGCGCGATCGCCCACCTGCGCATGCTGCTCGCCATCGCGCGATCGCTCACCTGCGCATGCTGCTCGCCCTCCTTCTGCGCTCCTTCGCTCACCTTTGTTTGCGTTCCTGCGTGACCGCGCATGGACGCTTCCACGTTCGCCCACGCGCAAATCTTTGAATTACCATCGCGCGAGCTCTAGGGCGATTGCGACCACGATTCCCACTGGGGTTTTCGCAGCATGGCCAGCCTGGCGAGTTCTTCTGGAGCGTATTTCCAGAACACGGCCTCACCCCGTAAACGCAGAGCATGGCACTTGCAAGAATAGGAAGAAACTTCAGGGAGGTCTGAGCAACACTCCTCTTTCCAGAACCTAGATTAGCCCTTCCCCGTCATTCCCTGGAAGGATTTTTGGCGGGGGCTTTCCGTTCGAGATTTCTCCATCGGCCAAGGGGTGACTGCTTACCCCTTCCTCTGGGGGCTTACCAGGTCCTTTCCCTCCTCGGTTACGGCCCGACGTTTGGTTCAAGGAAGCTACAGGAAGATCATGGGTACTTTCCTCCTCTCGGGCTCAGGCACCTTGGCCTTTCGTCGTTAAGTATCTAACTTGCGGACAAGCTCGATGTTGTACCATCTGGACGCGCTGACTGAGGGCTTCATTCGGGTGTCTCATCTGTGGAGGTCGACAACCTCAGACACCCTTCCATCCTTGAGAAGAGTTTGTTTGTGCCCAAGGACAGAGACTTAGACAGCGGCTGTGCGGAGGAAATCGACTTCCGTTTTCACTCCTCCAAGGCGCTTTCTTCCAGACTCTGCAGGGTTCCAGCGCCTTTTTCTTTCAACCACGTCGGCCTAAGTTATCGGCTACGACAACTGAGACAAGGTGTCCAATTGCAGTTTCCTCCTGTCAGAAACAGAGGCTCCCCCGGGGGGGCCATAGTCCTAAAAGGAGCGGCAGAGCTCACGAACTCTAGGATTGCAGGTTTCTCGCTGGGAGGATGCTTAAGGTTACTCATCCGGATGACAGCTTCCCGATGCCCATTCCCGCACGATCAGCCAAGGATATCGCGCCTGCCGTCTCTGTCAGCGAATTCAGTGTCTCTGAACCTCTATGCCATAGCGTCGGCAAGAGTTGCCCGGTTGGGCAGAATGATCCATACCTTAGGCGAAGGTCCTCCATAGGATCATCGACGGCTTCACCCCCGGCCTCTTCAGTCGATCCTTTCTTAAGGAAGGATCTAAGAGGGGAGTTCCGTAGTCGACCTCTCAGCCCTGATCAAGTTTGTCGAACAAACTTCGGCCAGCGTAGAACAGCAGAATCGATCAGACTGGTAACGAGGCGACAGGACTCCTTAAACCCTGGATCGGAAGGACGGGTACTTTCAGTTTCCATTCCATCCATCTTCCAGGGAGCTCGTGGAATTCAGCCTAGACTGCAAGTATTCCTGCTTATGATGCAGTGTGGCTATCCCGCCGTGGCATAGCAGGTTTTTTTCCCCAGAGAACTCTCCTTGCTTTCCTCATGGCCGCTCAGGTGCAGGCTTCCGCCTCCTTTGCTTTTTGGAGGGCTGGTCAACTCCGGTAGGCTCGGGTTCGACCTTCTTCAGCGCCGGGACAAGCTTCCGGATGCTTACCATGAGTGTGGGTTCATGGTATTTTGCTTGGAGCCTTCTCTTCTGCCTCAACATCTGGAGTATCTGGCCATGATATTGAGTCAACGGCCTTACCACGTTGGAAACCCCGCTTCTCGTCCGTCCAGCGAGGTTAAGCAACGTCGGTTCTGGTCGGTACTTGGATGGGTGACCACCTGGGGACGCCAGATTCTGTTGCCACATCCTCCGAGCCTTCCTTTCAGTTGACTGTGGCAAGACTGAGGAGAGTCGCAGTACCTGTTCTCAGTCAAGCAGAGCTTTCAGCCCTACCTTGGAACGTTTCCTAGTTCTCCTTTCCTTATTGACCCGTCTATAGTCCGAACGGTCGCCTCAGGATAAGTTCCATGTGGGGCGGTCCAAGTTCCGGTGGTTTCAGGCAACGTTTAACCGGACTTCCTGGCCCCTATGGGACCAGCAGAACTATTAGACCTGCAATGGGTGTTGACCTATGGAACCTCTTCATGGTAGTGGATATTCTCGTCCTTTCCCCACATTCTTGATGCTGTTCTCGGACTCGTCAAAGGAAAGGGGGGGGGGGCATGTTCCGGTCCAGGCCTATGGTCAAGACCTGAAGGATACCTCTCCATCATTCAGGCAGGCTTAGGGGCCGTAGTCTGGCCCCTCTACAGATCCTACAGCTCCTGCCGAGTCGCTCCATGCGCGTTGACTTCATGATTCTGGCGTGTTCTAACCAGCAGGGGACGCATTTTCACACCTTCACATCTTGCAGTAGAGATACCGGGATGATTGAGATACTCTCAATACCACCATCGGCTCCCTCATTCCAGGCAGAGAAATGTTCTCTCCGACTATCCGAGCAGAGCCTCGTAGAGAGAGTGTACCTGGGGGTCTTTGACCTTGAGTAACCTGCAAGTCCTGGTCTGGGGGACCTGATCGCGACAGCTTGGAACCTCAAGCTTCCGCTGTTCTTCCCCCCAGTCTCAGACTCCGAGACTCTGGCAAGATGCATTCCGGTGATGGTGGGACAACTTCGCTGCCTGCGTCTTCCCTCCTTTTTGTCTGTGGACAATGGGTCTCAACAAGACCAGGTTGTCTGTCAACCTTTCAATGGGAGACCTCCACTGGGACTATGCGCAGAACGGTTTCTGGACCCTCTGCTTCCCCTGACGGAACTCCCGGGAGAGCTTCTCCCACGGCGCAGACTACTCAAACAACCACACTGCAACATCTCTCCCGAACCGGGGCGTCGCTTCGGCTTCATGCCTGGAGACACTACGCCTCCTCCTCAAGAAGAGACAACCCGCTACAGTCGCGGTACAGTGAACCCTCGCTACTTCGCGGTTCGACCATCGCGGATTCACCACTTCGCGGATTTTTTCCATAATCCATATATATACAGTAATATATATATATATATATGTATGCATGTATTTATGTATATATGTAGGTATGTATATGTGTATACATATAAATATATATATATATATACACACACACACATATATATATATATATATATATATATATATATATATATATATATATATATATATATATATATATATATATATCTAAAGTAGGAAGATGTGATGTAGTTCTAAGGGAAAAGTATGGGAAATATGTCTGGGTAATAAGCAAAGCTCTACCTCCAGTTTGTTTCTACATTATGATCAGAGATAAATGTAAACAAAACATTGGTTGCCATTTTTTATCGTGCTTTTTAGCATGTTTAGGAAATGCATGATATAAAATCACCTTTAATATTTGTGCCTGTTTTAGTTTAGGGTACTGTAGTACATGCATTAAGTGTTCTGTACATTAAAGGGTAGTTTGTTAACAGTACTACGTACAAGGGAAGGTTTTAAAAGTCTGAATATACATGTTGAATAAATGGGTAAATATGGTGTCACTACTTCGCGGATTTTCACCTATCGCGGCCGCGACTGGAACCTATCTACCGCGATAAACGAGGGTTCACTGTACGGAGGTCGCGTCATCTGCGATAGTCATCCGCAGGGGTCTTCCAGGCAAAGTGAAGAGTCTTCGGAGGTTGGTGCCGTGGGAGATATACCTCTTCCCTTGAGGCCTCTTCTCCAGTAATAACGGTCTTATTGCCTTTCGGCGGGAGGAAACTCCTTTCCGCTCTCGGCAATGAAGCCTGTCGCTCAGCCTTTCCCTGACCTTCAGGCTTAAAGGAATAACTTTTTCCTGCCCGCTGGATCTTTCCTCGCTCATGCGAAGCTACGATCGTCCCTGCCCTAGTCGGAGGAAGACCTCCAACTTGGAGCATGGCTCGGACTTTTTAGACCCTTAAGAGATCTTCTCAAGACCCTTTACGACAGGCCTCGGATTGTATTCCGCCTTGGGTCTCCTGCTCACTCTGGCCACGGCCAGTGTGTAAGCAATCTTCTTGGTCTCGTACGACTCCGCCCTTTCTAAGGAAGAGGGGAAGGCAACATTCAGGTTCGCTCCTGAGTTGTTGGCTAGACTCAGAATCTGGGGGTCCCGGCCCTTCGGTCCAATTCCTTCAAGGTTTCGAGTCTCCATTCTGTATCTGATGTCCCAAGACCTTCTCTTTCTTGCCAGTAAAGGAATCGAGAGGTTAGCTTTGGGAACAGCTGCAGTTTGTCCTCAGTTGCAGCCGATTTGGAAGCACAAGGAGGACACGGGGGAGAGTCACCAGTATACCTCTTCAGCCTGGACTCAAGGACATTCATCTCGACCTGTCTCCAGACCCTCCCCCGTCACGTTGCCCTACAGCACGATGTTGGATACATCGCAACGTCCCTCGCCTTCGAGTAATACTACTCTGTGACGCAGGTGCTACAAGCTGGAGTCTGGAAGCATCTAATGACCTTCGCAGCCCGCTTCCTGCAGGGCGTGACCCACAAGAGTCTCGATACGTTTTCTATCGCTCTGTGGTGGCTACACAACAGCTGGTCTAACCTCAGGCTCCTTTTTGGACAGGTAGCAGAAGGTTGAGGGCATTGTTATCAGGTTTTAGTCTGCATGAACGAAAGAAGTATGTCTGGCCCTTATTTCTTTCTTCATCATCCCCTCTACGGGGAAGCAGCATCCTGGTCTCTGCATAGCTATCTACCCCTCTCACTCACACACCTGTGACAGTGCTTCACTTTGCTTTTGGCTCAGATGAGGAACGGTTGTTGCCGCTCTTCATCCTCTCCATTATTTTGGACTGGAATTAAACTATTTTTTACTTTTTCTTTCAGTGTGTGTGTGTACGCTGAGTTCATCCTACCGACCATGCGTACCTGCTAGGGTTCGGGGGCTCGCACTTGTGGTACCTTTATGTCCGCGGTGGAAACTGATCCTCACTGCCGTTGGCCGGTCTGCAGAGGACAACGCTGCAACAAATCTAATAAATGTAATGAATGCCGGGAGGGGTCTGCCTCCCAGTGAGAAAGGTATGGGGGAGCAGAAGAAACCCAAGGCTTTTTCTTCCGCCTCCTGACCTTCTTCTGGCGCTCCTACTCGAACGACTTCCTTCAGGGAACCATTGAGTAGTAACGTAGACTGCTTAACCTTTGGTCAACCTCGATCCTCGAGAGACTATGCTGCCTCCCATAGTGAGGTTGCCCCGGCTCTCCCCCCGAGGGAGGCTGTGTCTTTTTCTCCTTTATTACAGGTTTGGCAGTCTCTGGGCTTGCCCAGCCCTCCCTCCATGGAGGCTCTGGTGCAGAACCTTTACCAGGGTGCTGAACTGCAACGATCGTCAGCTTCGGAGGTCGACCCCTTGACCTTGGTTGACGTGGTGGTATCGGAGGTTTCATCTGCTACCTAGCCAACGGACTGTGTTTCTGTTTCTTCTGCTGCTGCTGCCGAGGACCCCCCTTCTCCCCTTGACAAACATCCTTCGGGGGAAGGAGCAAAGTCCAAGGCATGTCTCTCCTGCGAGTGTTCCCCTTTCTTGTTAACTTGAAGGGGCACTCATAGAGACTCCTCCTAGGAGGCCTGCTACCGATCAACTTGCTGATCCTCCTGTTGCAGTGGGACGTCGTCATCATGGTAGGAGACCTCGCCGTGCTTAGGTGTGCTCCTTCTCCTTTGGCAAAGAGACGGCTTCGGATCTTCGTCTTGGTAGCTTTCCTCTTCAGAGGAACCTGCCTGTCATGCCTCCTCTGGTTTCCGACCTTCGCCTGCTTCGACGGACTCGTCTTCTCACTAACATACTTCGTTTCGTATCTTGCATGCGGAGGACCGTTCCCGATCCCCACCTGAGGATGTGCCTCCTTCCAAAGGACACATTTCTCCTTTGAACATCCAGCAGGTGTTTGCCAACCATCTGCTCATTATTCACCTGCTTTCGTCAGGCTCCTGCTCAGCATTCACGTACTCTTCACGTTCAGGTTCATCATCCTGTCGTTCGTCAACCTGCAGGTCGTGAATCACCTGCTCACCTGACAGCTCGTGAATCACCTGCTCGTCAGCATTGGGATCCTCCTACTGTTCATCAGTTGCCTGCTCGCTAGCATTCACCTATGCATCAGGCTCCTGCTGAGCGTTTGCCTACTCGTCAGGCCTCTACGCATAGACTTGCTGCTTGTAAATCGCCGAATCACTGTATCGCAGATCAAATTTCGCTGTCTTTTGATCAGAGCATTTTTCTGGCTTCATGTAAGCCTCAATCGCCCTCGTTGATTGTTAGGTCACCATCCGTCCTCTCGTCGGAGAGTTGTGGTTGACCCTGCAATTTTGTGTCGACTCTCGACAACGCGTCAACGCTCACCTGTTCATCAGCGATTATCAATGGCACACCAGCGTTCGGCAGTATGGCAGTGGTCAGCAGGCTTTCCAACACGCCAGCATCCGGCGATTCATCAGAGTTTGCCAATGCGTTGGCGATCATCAACCACTCAGCATATGACTTTAGAGGTGAATAATCTCCCTCAGCCAAGTGAGGATCACGAGCCAACGTTGACCTCTCAGCAGCAGAATACCCATAAAGGTAAGATCCTTTCCAGGTCTCCTCTGCCAAGAACCACAGTCCTTTCTTCAAGGAAGGGTAAGGCTACCTCTGATCGTTCACTGTCCCCCATTCCCCTTCCCGCAAATGCATAACAACGCGACCACTGGGGAAAGAGGAAGGGGCAAGCTACAGGTTTTCAGGTACCAGCACCAAGGAAAGAACCAAGATCGATGTTTCCGAAGTCTTTCTCGTCTGGTATGAAGACTCCACAGAAAGACCATTCGACCTCGTTCAATTCAGAGGAGCTTTCAGACAGCGCATCTATCAGCAAACAGTCGAGGTTCAGCATTTTGGTCAGGGCCGTAACTTAGGCCCTCGGGCCTTGTATATTCTCGCCCTGCAGAAGCTCCCGGCATTTCCCTGGGGAATTCTACAGTTTTGACAGACTCTAAGGCAACGTACTACGGCTGCGTATTCCCTGAAGAGGAAGAGAGGAGTGCAGTACCTGACAATTTACCATCATCTAGGGTCAAGCTGACTCCGGTCAAAGCTTCAAGGATAGAGGTTATCCCTGATAGCCATCTTCTCCTCCACCTATCGCTGCCTCCCCTTCCCACCTTGGAGGCACTCGCAAGGAAGAACCTCTTGAAGACGATTTTCCTGTTAGCCCTGGCCTTTGTAAAGAGTCAGTGAGCTATATGGGCTTTCATACGATGTTGCCCATTCAAAGGGATGGCGGTAAGTGACGCTCGGTTTCGTCCCTAAGTTCGTAGCTAAGACTCGGATTTCGCTGTAGCAAACCCTAGATTCAAGCCCTTCCAAGTTGAGGGTGTTCGTTCCTTGACAGATGATCCAGATCAGTTGTTACTATGACATGTGAGGGCGCTGAGGAAGTATCTCAAATGAACTGCCAGAGCTTGCCTTCAGATCAAAAAGCTCTTTGTGAGCACAGGAAGGGTCAAGAGGAAAATAACAAAGCTCTAAACAGCTCGTGCAAGGCACAGAGGAGCACCCTGGGTCAGTCACCAGCCAGTTGGTTTTTGGACCTCCACCCACCTAAAGGGGAGTTTCCACTGTAAAGAGTGTAAGGGTTTGTATACAGTATACAGTACCGTAGTGCCGGAACAAATGACAAATTTGGAAATAATTTTTATTTTTTATAGCTAAACAAACCTGGAGCTCTTAACACTTACTGTACTGGTCTCCCCATCACCCTCTCTCAGGAAGTCCTGCTGTAATTGCAAAGTGACGTTCAGCTCCTATCACTGATGTGAGCGTGTGGTTGGTCTACCCCCACTTCCCCTCCGCTAACTAGCGGAGGTTAGTTACATACATACATACATATACCAAGGCACTTCTCCCAATTTTGGGGGGTAGCCAACATCAACAAATGAAACAAAAACAAAAAGGGGACCTCTACTCTCTACGTTCCTCCCAGCCTGACAAGGGACTCAACCGAGTTCAGCTGGTACTGCTAGGGTGCCACTGCCCACCCTCCCCCGTTATCCACCACAGATGAAGCTTCATAATGCTGAATCCCCTACTGCTGCTACCTCCGCGGTCATCTAAGGCATCGGAGGAAGCAGCAGGGCCTACCGGAACTGCGTCACAATCGCTCGCCATTCATTCCTATTTCTAGCACGCTCTCTTGCCTCTCTCACATCTATCCTCCTATCACCCAGAGCTTCCTTCACTCCATCCATCCACCCAAACCTTGGCCTTCCTCTTCTTGTACTTCTCCCATCAACTCTTGCATTCACCACCTTCTTTAGCAGACAGCCATTTTCCATTCTCTCAACATGGCCAAACCACCTCAACACATTCATATCCACGCTAGCTGCTAACTCATTTCTTACACCCGTTCTCACTCTCACCACTTCGTTCCTAACCCTATCTACTCGAGATACACCAGCCATACTCCTTAGACACTTCATCTCAAATGCATTCAATTTCTGTCTCTCCATCACTTTCATTCCCCACAACTCCGATCCATACATCACCGTTGGTACAATCACTTTCTCATATAGAACTCTTTACATTCATGCCCAACCCTCTATTTTTTACTACTCCCTTAACTGCCCCCAACACTTTGCCACCTTCATTCACTCTCTGACGTACATCTGCTTCCACTCCACCATTTGCTGCAACAACTGACCCCAAGTACTTAAACTGATCCACCTCTTCAAGTAACCCTCCATTCAACATGACATTCAACCTTGCACCACCTTCCCTTCTCGTATATCTCATAACCTTACTCTTACCCACATTAACTCTCAACTTCCTTCTCTCACACACACTTCCAAATTCTGTCACTAATCGGCCAAGCTTCTCTTCTGTGTCTGCAACCAGTACAGTATCATCCGCAAACAACAACTGATTTACCTCCCATTCATGGTCATTCTCGTCTACCAGTTTTAATCCTCGTCCAAGCACTCGAGCATTCACCTCTCTCACCACTCCATCAACATACAAGTTAAACAACCACGGCGACATCACACATCCCTGTCTCAGCCCCACTCTCACCGGAAACCAATCACTCACTTCATTTCCTATCCTAACACATGCTTTACTACCTTTGTAGAAACTTTTCACTGCTTGCAACAACCTTCCACCAATTCCATATAACCTCATCACATTCCACATTGCTTCCCTATCAACTCTGTCATACGCTCTCTCCAGATCTATAAACGCAACATACACCTCCTTACCTTTTGCTAAATATTTCTCGCATATCTGCCTTACTGTAAAAATCTGATTCATACAACCCTTACCTCTTCTAAAACCACCCCGTACTTCTAAGATTGCATTCTCTGTTTTATCCTTGATCCTATTAATCATTACTCTACCATACACTTTTCCAACTATGCTTAACAAACTAATACCTCTTGAATTACAACACTCATGCACATCTCCTTTACCCTTATATAGTGGTACAATACATGCACAAACCCAATCTACTGGTACCATTGACAACACAAAACACAAATTAAACAATCTCACCAACCATTCAAGTACAGTCACACCCCCTTCCTTCAACATCTCAGCTCTCACACCATCCATACCAGACGCTTTTCCTACTCTCATTTCATCTAGTGCTCTCCTCACTTCATCTATTGTAATCTCTCTCTCATTCTCATCTCCCATCACTGGCACCTCAACACCTGCAACAGCAATTATATCTGCCTCCCTATTATCCTCAACATTCAGTAAACTTTCAAAATATTCCGCCCATCTTTTCCTTGCCTCCTCTCCTTTTAACAACGTACCATTTCCATCTTTCACTGTCTCTTCAATTCTTGAGCCTGCCTTCCTTACTCTCTTCACTTCTTTCCAAAACTTCTTCTTATTCTCTTCATATGAATGACCCAATCCCTGACCCCACCTCAGGTCAGCTGCCCTCTTTGCTTCACGTACCTTGCGCTTTACTTCCACATTTTTCTCTTTATATTTTTCATACTTCTCTATACTATTACTCTGCAGCCATTCTTCAAAAGCCCTCTTTTTCTCTTCCACTTTTACCTTCACTCCTTTATTCCACCATTCACTGCCCTTCCTCATGCTGCCTCCAACAACCTTCTTGCCACACACATCACTTGCAATCCCAACAAAATTTTCTTTTACTAACTTCCACTCCTCCTCTAAATTACCAGTTTCTCTTACTTTCACTTCGTCATATGTCATTTTCAACCTTTCCTGATATTTACTTTTTACCCCTGGTTTTATTAGCTCTTCAACCCTCACTAGCTCCCTTTTACATCCACCTACTCTATTCCCCCACTCTTTTGCTACAACTAATTTTCCTTCCACCAAAAAATGATCAGACATACCGTTAGCCATACCCCTAAACACGTGCACGTCTTTCAATCTTCCAAACATTCTTTTAGTTATCAACACATAATCCATTAATGCCCTTTCTACTACTCTTCAATTTGCCACTCTTACCCATGTATACTTATTTTTTTCTTTCTTTTTGAAAAAGCTATTACTTATCACCATCTCTTGCTCAACACACATATATACCAGTCTCTCACCACTCTCATTTTCACCTGGTACGCCATACTTCCCAATGACACCTTCTACCTCTCCAGCGCCCACTCTAGCATTTAAGTCACCCATGACAACTACATAATTCCTTATACCCAGTCCTTCTACACACCTAGTTAATTCATTTCAGAACTCATTCCGCTTTTCTTCACTTCTCACTACCTGGCCCATATGCACTGACAAACGCCCAACATTCCCTACCCAACCTAACCCTTACCCACATTAACCTAGATGATATCTCCTTCCATTCCACTACTTTACCTGTCATCCATTCACTCAGCAATAAAGCCACACCCTCTCTCGCTCTTCCCCTTTCAATCCCAGACACACTACCAGACATTTCACCAAACATCACTTCACCCTTTCCTTTTATCTTCGTCTCACACAAGGCCAATACATCCATCCTTCTATTCCTAAACATACTTCCAATTTCACATCTTTTACTCTCTATCGTACTACATCCACGCACATTCAAACACCCCAAAACTAGAGTGCGGGGAGCAGTCACTCTCCCCTCAGCTCAATCTCTTTGTCGATGTCTCACAGGATGTAGTTACAGGAGAGGGGGTTCCCAGCCCCTTCGTCCTGTCTCTTTTAGTCGCCTATTACGACACGCAGGGATAATGTTGGCGCTATTCTAATTGTTTTTATGCCCCCGCAGCCACAGGGGTTAGTTACACCTTGTGTAAAAGCTTTACGGCTAGTTTCAGCTATTGCTGAAATATATCTCCACTGTAAAGTTCTCCAGATTTGTATAGTTAGGAAAAATAAAAATTATTTCCAAATTTGTCATTTTGTAATAGTTCTGACAGATACAAACCTTCGCTATTTATTAGGGTATTACTTTCGGCAACGCTGAAAACCAGTCAAGACAATTTTAGTGAGGGATAATTACCCCATCCGCTAGTTAGCGGGAAGGGGTGGGGTAGACTAGCTACGCCGCTCACTCACACCTGTCGGTTGAATAACCACTTTTACTTTTGGCTCGGTAGAGTGTAGACGTGCCATCTCTCTCTCCCGTTAAAAAACTGCCTTGACTTTATTACTTTTTCTTTTGTGTGTGTCGGTGTGTGTATGGTTATTATCCCGCTATGCAGACATGTCCTTGGATTGAGGGCCGCCGCTGCGGCACCTTCATGTCGTCCTTGGAGACAGACCCACATCCTTTATGCCTGGCTTGCCGGGGAACTCAGTGTTCGTGGGACAGCACCTTTTCTGAGTGTAGGGAGTGGCCTGCCTCCCAGTGGGAGAGGTTTGCACGTAAGAAGAAGAAGTAGTCTAAACGCGAATCTTCGCTTTTGGGGTCTTCCTCGAAATCAAAGAAATCGGGGGCTTCTGCTTCCTCTACGCTCAAATCTCTGCCCGAAGCTAATCCTCGACCAGGCCCTTCCGGGGTACGGTCGAGCAGTAGCGCAGGGCTTGTGACTCCAGGTCAACCCTGAGGGATGGACGAGGATGACGGCTTCCCTAGTGAGTCGGCTCCTTCTCTTCCCCCAGGGAGCGCCTGTTCCTTACCAGACCTTGGGTCTGGTTCCGACGCCGAGGAGTTAGTTAACCCACCAGGGGCGGTGGCAGGGCTCTCTCCAAGGCGGGCTTCCCCTTCGGGGGAACATATATCTGGTTCGCGAGAGAAGGTTGCACGGCCAAATTGGCGCGCACAACCGACTTGGCGCGCACGACCGCCTTGGCGCGCGCAAACAAAATGGCGATCATGGCACGCAGGTTCACACTATAGCGTGCCATATGCACGAACAGCCTATTGCTCGCCATGCGCGCGAACAACACAGTGCGCGCCATGTGCGCGAGCAACCTTATGCACGCCAGGTGCGCGAACAACCTCATGCGCTCCAGGAGCACGAAAAAGGTGCGCGCAATCGGGAGAGGCGCTCGCGTGAGCTCCCTTCTGCCTACCAACAGTTCGGCGCAAGAGCGCACGACCATCTTGGCGCTCACAATCAGTCTCTCAAGCCCCTTGGGCCTCAACGGAGACAACGGTCGCCTGTGCGACCGAGCCCAGATCCTATCCCTAAGGGTAGGCCTGTGCCTATCTTGCCTGTAGGGAAGCCTCCATCAGACTAGAGGGTTAGGGATCCTGCCCAGGTTCCTAAACCCAGGGAGCAGTCCTTTCCTAAGGACCTTCCCCCTAGTTCCACAGGAGCCCGTGACCCCCCGTGGCTTAGCAACTTATTTAATGTAATGCGCCAAGCCATGAAGGGAGACGTTCCCCGCTCCCAGTCCTTAGGTGATACACCTAGGATTCCCTTGTCGCCTCCTCTCTTCCTGGGGTTCTCTCCTCCCTCCGATCCTAGGAGGAGGTCGGAAGTTCTCGCACAGGCGATCATCCCCTTGCAAAAGACCTCTGGAGGAGATTAGGCATGAACCTCAGGGTAGCCTCCCGCAGTTCGAGACGCCACAGGCCAGGCCAAAGGGGGAAAGGAAAAGGATTAGTCCTTCAGCCCCCAAGGAGGATAGGGTTAATTACTATGGAGACTCCTTCCCTTCTTTACCGGTCGAGATACATAGTGTCTAATGAGGCACGCCCTGCTACCGGACGGGATTCACCCTGTACGGCAATGGACTTACATTCCACCTGTAGGCCGACGGAGTCCTCTAGGCCCTTGGGGACAGAGGATCTCTGTCCTCGTAGGAGGGAACCGAAGGATTGGTTCACTATCCCCAAATCCTCGTCCAGGCTTCCTTCCTCACTGCCTCCCAGGTAGCCGGAAGCAAGCACCTTCCCGGTAGTCTCCCTATCCCCAGTCTATACAGTTGACAACTTCGACCCACGCCGGGCTCCTATGGATGAGAGGTTGGACGTGGAAGGGCAGAGCGATCTCGAGGACGACGCTCTGCCAGCAGCCGCTAGCCCTAAGCTTACAGAGGATGAGAGGAAGGAGTCGGAACACGCCTTCTGGCAGGTCCTAGCCTGCATCCGTTCCATCAATGGACTTCCAGATCCATCGGCAGCCCCTCCAGATGGAAAAGAAATGGTCCTTGACCAGTTCTATGGCACTCAGAAACCTCATAGGACCAGTGCAGCTTTGCCCTGGTCAAAGGGGTTGAAGAGTGCCAAACAGAAGGCTGTGTCCCAGGCAACTGGTTCCACCTCTTCTCTCCGCTCCAACTCGTCCTCCAAGCTCTTACCTCCTCCGTATGTGTTTCAGAGGAGGTACTACGAGATCCTCGGAGAATCTCTTCCAACGCTGTCTCTCGACCACTCTATAGAGGCACTCTCGAAGGCCACCCCCTTCGAGAAACTTATGTGACTTCCTGTCTCCTTTTCGGCCTCTGAAATCCTAAACTAGGAAAAGGTGGCGAAGTACGCCATGCAGGCTACTTCGTGGCTAGATTTCTGGTTAGGATCCTTAGGACAACTGATGCGGTCTAAAGACCTGTATTGGGAGTCCTCCAGGAAGTCTTTGGAGACTTTCCTTTTGTCCGGCACTCGAGCCATCGAGTTCCTCTCTCCTCAGGCAGTGAACCTTTGGGCCAACACTATCCTGAAGAGGAGAGATGCCGTCATAGACAAGCTCTATAGACATCTCCCTCAGGCCGAAGTAGCGAGTCTGAGAAATGCTCCTTTCGAGGGCAATTCTTTGTTCCATCCTGAGGATGTCGAGTGGGTGGCAGAGAGGTGGAGGAAGTCCAGTCAGGACCCCCTCATCCAAAAGGTTTTAACAGCTAGATCTTACCCCTCTCAGCCACAGCGGAAAGCACAGCAGAACCCGCAGACGAAAAGGGCTAGAGGCCCAAAACAGCAGGGTAAAAAGGGTGCAAAGCATGCCTTTCACAGTAAAAAGTCTTTCCGTGGAGGAAAGGGTAAGAAGGGATCTGGCCGAGGCCGGTCCCAATAAGACAGGCAATCCTCCCATTTGTCCACCTGTGGGGGGATGCCTGCAAAGCCACTGGCAGAGGTGGCTTTACCACGGGGCCGAACCCTGGTCGGTCGAGGTGATTCGTTCAGGGTATCGTATCCCGTTCACGCTCTCTCTCCCTCCACTGACTCGAGTGCCGATTCCATTGAACTCCTGTGCGAAGGGATCCGTACAGGAGTTTGCCCTCAGGGCAGAAGTCCAGTCCATGTTGGAGAAGGACGTTCTCCAGGAGGTCCTCGACGGGTCCCCAGGCTTCTGCAGTCAACTCTTTCTTGTGAAAAAGGCGTCTGGAGGCTGGAGACCAGTCATCGACCTCTCAGCCCTGAACAGGTTTGTCGAACAGACACCTTTCATGATGGAGACGGCTGACACAGTCAGACAAGCGATAAGACCCCAGGACTTCATGTGCACTATAGATCTGAAGGACGAATACTTCCAGATCCCAATTCACCCGTCTTCCAGGAAGTATCTGAGATTCATGTTCAATCGGAAGCATTACCAGTTCAGGGTACTGTGTTTCGGTCTTTCCACAACACCCCAGGTATTTACGAGAGTATTCGCCGTAGTATCATCTTGGGCTCACAGAGTCGGCATCCGTCTCCTAAGATACTTGGAAGACTGGCTGATTCTGGCAGACTCGGAGGCGGCCCTTCTCCGCCACCGAGACGAGCTTCTAAGATTTTGCCAGGATCTGGGGATCGTGGTAAACCTCGAGAAGTCTCAACTGCTCCCCTCTCAAGAACTGGTATACCTAGGCATGCGATTAGACACTGTAAGGCACAAAGCGTTTCCATCAGACGAAAGGATCCAGAGACTGAGGGAGATACCACAGGTCTTCCTCAATCGGGAAGAGCTCCCGGCGCAGTATTGGTTTCGCCTTCTTGGTCACTTCTCATCCCTAACCCGACTGGTCCCCAACAGTCGCCTCAGGATGAGATCCCTCCAGTGGCGACTAAAATCCCAGTGGAACCAGCACACCGATTCCCGGGATCACCTAGTCCGCATAGGGCTAGAGGAACAGTCGGACCTCAGGTGGTGGTTGGCGGAGCCGAACCTCTGCAAAGGGGTCGATCTTCTCATCTCTCCCCCGGAATTGATGCTGTTTTGGGATGCATCAAAAGAAGGGTGGGGGGCTCACGTGCTGCACCATTACATCTCCGGCCAATGGTCCGAATCAGAAAGGTACCAGCACATAAATCTCTTAAAGATGAGGGCAGCCTTTCTGGCCCTCAAAGAGTTCGACCAGGTCCTGGCGGGGCACTCCGTGGTGCTGATGAGCGACAACACCACGGTAATAGCTTATCTAAGCAAACAGGGCGGTACCTTTTCGCAGCAGCTGTGCCATCTTGCAGTAGAGATACTCAGATGGGCAAAAGACAACTCAGTGACTATCAGCTCGCTTCATTCCGGGCAAGCGGAATGTGCTAGGAGACAAGCTGAGCAGAGCGACTCAGATAGTTGGCCCCAAGTGGTCTTTGAATCCTCTGATAGCCAACAAAGTCCTGACTTTGTGGGGTTCCCCGACTGTGGATCTGTTCGCAACAGCCCTGAATTTCAGGCTCCTGTTGTACTGCTCCCCAGTCCCGGATCCCCAAGCTCTTTGGCAAGATGCTTTTCAACAACGGTGGATAAACCTGGACGCTTACGCGTTTCCCCCGTTCTGTCTGATGAGAAAAGTCCTCAACCAGGTACGAGCAAGCAACAATTTGCAAATGACCCTCATAGCTCCGCTATGGCATCACGCAGAATGGTTCCCGGACCTTCTGCATCTCCTCACGGAGATCCTGAGGGAGCTTCCTCCACAACACGACCTCCTCAAACAACCACATGCCAACATCTTTCACAGAGCCGTAGCCTCGCTTCGACTTCACGCCTGCAAACTATCCAGCACCTCCTCACACGGAGAGGCTTTTTGCAACCGGTTGCGAAAGGAATGGCTGGACATCCACAGAGGCAGTCTACCAGGCGAAGTGGTCAGTTTTCTGTGGTTGGTGTCGTGGAAGGGGTATCTCTCCCCTCAATGCCTCTGTTCCAACTGTAGCGGAGTTTCTTGTATACCTTCGGGAAGGAAAGCTTCTCTCGGTCTCGGCAGTCAAAGGCTACCTCTCAGCCTTGAGTCTCGCCTTTAGACTGAAAGGAGTTGATATTTCCTCCTTGTTGGAACTTTCTTTGCTCAAGCGCAGTTACGAGCTTATTTGCCCCTAGGCAGAGCTAAGACCTCCCCCTTGGAACGTGGTTCGGGTCCTCAGGACTCTGAAGGGCTTCCCCTATGAACCAATACGCCAGGCCTCAGATCGCCACCTCACGTGGAAGACGGTGTTCCTGCTCGCTTTGGCTTCGGCCAAGAGAATCAGCGAACTTCATGGTCTATCTGCTGATGTCTCCCACTCTAGGAGATAGGGGGAAGTAATCCTCAACTTCGTCCCTGAGTTTGTAGCTAAGACTCAAAATCTGGGTGTGCTGGACTCCAGGTTTGGCCCATTTCGGATAGAGAGTCTTCGTTCTGTAACCGAAGATCCATACCAACTGTTACTATGTCCAGTGAGGAGTCTGAGGTGTTACTTAAAAAGAACAGCAAAAGCTCGCCCCCGTGTACGAGCACTTTTTGTCAGCATGGGGAAGGTCAAGAGGCGGGTCATGAGGAATACTATTTCCTCCTGGATAAGGAAAGTAACCAAATACGCTCTATATCCAGATCCTCCTCTGTCTAACCGACCCAGAGCTCATGACGTCAGAGGCATTGCAACGTCTCTGGCGTTCAAGAAAAATTTTTCTGTGGCACAGGTATTGCAAGCGGGCGTGTGGAAGCTTCAGAAGACCTTCATAGCCCACTACCTGAAAGACGTAACCCACAGGAACATGGAAACCTTCTCCATTGGTCCTGTGGTGGCCGCACAACAAGTGATCTAATGCCTCAGGCTCCTTGATGGGCAAGTAGCAGAGGGTTGAGGGCTGAGGTTACCCGGGTTAGTCTAGGGTGAAGGAAAAGAATGTCTGGCTCACTTCTTGCTTTCTCCTTCTCCCCCCCTGGGGAAATAGCTCCGCAAAACCAAAGCATAGCTGACCTCACCCCTCTGTAGGTAAGAATCATTTCTCTTGTGCATCCTGGGTATGAATGAATACTTTGTTACGTCACCAATACCTCTTGAGGGAGGGTATTGGATATGTCTTAGAATCCTCGAGTGAAGACAAGCCACGAGTCTCTCTCACACAAGCTTCTGCAGGCCGCTATCAGTGAGTTACCTTGTATCTACTTTGAATATAGCGAGGGTAGGGTCCCCTTTACTATCGATCACAGATCGAAATAGAGAGGACCCCGGGTTATGACCAAGGCCAGTTGGTAAGGACTTCCTCCCTCCTAAGAGTAAGTCACCCTAATAAATAGCGAAGGTTTGTATCTGTGTCGGAACAAATAACAAATTTGGAAATAATTTTTATTTTTCCTAACATACAAACCTGAATCTATTTATACAAATTGGCCCGCCACCCTGTCCCCCTAGAAGTCCCTGCCAGAAAGCAAAAGTGGTTACTCAACCGACAGGTGTGAGTGAGCGGGGTAGCTAGTCTACCCCGAACCCCCTCCCGCTAACTAGCGGATGGGGTAATTATCCCTCACTAAAATTGTCTTGGCTGGTTTTCAGCGTTGCCGAAAGTTTGTATGTTAGGAAAAATACAAATTATTTCCAAATTTGTTATTTTTCCCAGCTATGCAAACCAGAGTCCTTTAAATTAAATTTCCTTAGAGGGGCTATTCTGTGACATGTGCTTGACCCTCTCACCACCTTTTGGTAACCAACTATCTTGTTAATTATTCAGTGGGTGTTCCTGTGCCACTGAAAACTAGGTCGGTTTTAAAGGATTCTGGATCGTTTAGCTATAGTAAATGAAAATTAATTATTCAATGGGTGTTCTTGTGCCACTGAAAACTCTCTCTCTCTCTCTCTCTCTCTCTCTCTCTCTCTCTCTCTCTCTCTCTCTCTCTCATTGCTGTTCTTGATCTACATTAGTAACATATAATTAGGATTAACTAATAGAATAGCCAAATTTGCCAAAAATACTAACCTAGGCATAAATGCTGCAAATTGAGAAGACATAGGAGCCTTAAGAGAGGATCTAATGAAGCTAGGAGAAGGGTCCAGAAAATGGCAAATGACTTTCAACTGTGGGAAATTTAAAGTCATGCACATAGGTTATAGTAACCCACAATCAGATTACTCAATACTGGGTTATGAAATAGAAAGTGTGGACCAGGAGGAAGATCTCGGTATTATTATCAGCAAGGATTTGAAGTTCACCAAACAGAACATAAAAGCTGAAAGAAAGCATAAAAACTAATGGGTTACATAAAGAGACACTTCAAATACAGAAACAAAGACGCTATACTACAGCTTTACATATCACTCGTAAGACCCCATCTAGAATACCGTGTACAATTCGGGGCTCCAAGTATTCAGAAGGATATAGATAGACTGGAAGCAGTACAAATTAGGGCCACCAAACTAGTTCCAACACTAAGGCAATTTGGATATAGAAGTGGGATGGAACGTTTGAATTTATTTGATCTACAAATTCGACAACTGAGGAGACAGTTAATAAAGGCATTCAAAATTCTTTAAGGAAAAACAAATGTAGATTACAACAATCTATTCGCGCTTAGCACAAATCAATCCAGAGGTAACGGATACAAACTGGAATGAAAAAGATACAACACCACTCAATGTGGCAATTTCTTTACATACAAAATAACAAATACGTACAGTACTTGAAATAGACTTCCAGTGGATTTAGTAAACAGTAACACAGTAAACGAGTTCAAGAATGACTTAGACGAGATCATAAGAACTCTCTTAATGCTTAAACTAAATTGCCCTCTACCAAAGAGCAAATGGAGTCTTCTCAGATGGACAAAAAAGTCTTTGAGACATCCAAAATCCTTGTAACACACTCTCTCTCTCTCTCTCTCTCTCTCTCTCTCTCAGTGCTGGGTAATAAGATAGAAAGTGTGGACTAGGAGAAAGATCTTGGTATTTTTATCAACAAGGATTTGAAGTTCACCAAACAGAGCATAAAAGATGAAAAGAAAGCACAAAAACTAATAGGTTACATAAAGAGATAATTCAAATACAGAAACAAAGACACTGTACTACAGCTGTACACATCACTACTAAGACCCATCTGGAATGTGGAGTCCAATTCTGTGTTCCAAGTGTTCAGAATAATATAGATAGACTGGAAGCAGTACAAGCTAGGGCCACTAGATTAGTTCCAACAGGAAGGCAGTTTGGATAAAGATGGAAGATAGAAATTTTGAACTTATTCGATCTACAAACTTGACGACTAAAGAGACAGTTAATAGAGGCATTCAAAGTTCTTAAAGGAATAACAAAGGTAGATTACAACAATCTATTCACGATTAGCACAAATCAGTCCAGAGGTAATGGATACAAACTGGAATTGAAAAGATACAATACTACTCAATGTGGCAATTTCTTTATATACAAAATAGCAAGTTCTTGGAATAGACTTCCTGTGGATGTAGTAAACAGTAAACATGGTAAACGAGTTCAAGAATGATTTAGACAAGATCATAAGAACTCTCTAAATACTCAAACTAAATCACTCTACCAAAGAGCAGATGGACAAAAAAGTCTTTGAGATAATCAAAATTCTTGTAACACACACACACACTCTCTCTCTCTCTCTCTCTCTCTCTCTCTCTCTCTCTCTCAGGAATTATGAGTAATGAGTAATTAATGGAACGAAGTTATCTTCCTCTTTTAAGGAGAATGTAAAGTTACATTATTGAATTTTGTATTTCCAGGAATCACAAGTTTTTGATATACCATTCAAAACTCCTGTAGGCCTTGCTGCTGGCTTTGACAAGAATGGTGAGGCTGTTGAAGGTCTCTTTGAGATGGGGTTTAGCTTTGTGGAAGTAGGATCGATTACTCCACTTCCTCAACCAGGAAATCCTAAACCACGTGTGTTCCGGTTACCGGAGGACAAAGGAGTCATAAACAGGTTTGTAGTTTTATTATTTTATCAAATCTCTGAATTTTGATATTGAAGTATTTTAGTTTATCATCGTTACTGTAGTTTTGCATACAAGTTGCTAACTTTTAATTTTGCACTTATACTACCATGATTTTAGGCCAAGTGGACAAATGAGGTTGTTGGTAATTAAAAAGGGAAATTTTTCTTCCCACTGATGTACTGTATGTATCATATGGATGTGAAGATGTGTTGAAGGCTTTTGGATGAGCTACCTAACATAGGAGAATTATTGTTGTTGTACTTATTCTGTATTCTGAGAGTTTATCAATTCTTGTACAGGTGGACTTTTTGGTAGGGCTATCCAGCAACATCTCAGGAGAACAAATACCTGCAAACCCTTCTTTGCTCCTAAGCTAAATACAAACCTGAATCCCTTAGGTAGGGAATATGTTTTCAGTGTTATCTGGATGGCCACTGAATTCTTTTAACAACAGTTAAGCAACAGGGGTGGGTTAGGGTGAGGAGCCCCTCCCCCATTTGTCAAAAGCACTCCACTTTTGTTTTTTGCCGCAATGATGACGGGCATACTGTTGTGCCATTAATCAAACTTTTCATTTACTTTTTCTTTCAAGAAGTGAATGCTGGCTGTTAATTGTTATGGATGTGAGTGCACCAATCACCTGTTGAGATACTACTGCTAGAGAGTTATTGACTCCTTTGCCTGGCCAGAGAGTACTACATTGGATCCATATCTATGATTACAGCTCATTTTTTTCTTTGACTACACACACACACATCGAATAGGCTGGCCTATTCTTTCCACATTCTCCTCTGTCCTCGTACACTTGACAACACTGAGATTACCAAACAATTCTTCTTCACTCCAGAGGTTAGCTACTACACTGTAATTGTTCAGTGGCTACTTTCCTTTTGGTAAGGGTAGAAGAGACTCTTTAGGTATGGTAAACAGCTCTTCTTGGAGAAGGACACTCCAAAATCAAACCAATGTTCTCTAGTCCTGGATAGTGCCATAACCTCTGTACCATGGTCCTACTCTGTCTTGGTTGGAATTCTCTTGGTTGAGAGTACACTCTGGGACACTTCTCTATCTTATTTCTCTTCTTCTAACTTTTTCAAGTTTTTATAGTCTATATATAAAAGATCTGTTTAAATGTTGTTACTGTTCTTAAAATATTTTATAATGTTCATTACTTCTCTTGTAGTTTTGTTACTGTTCTTAAAATATTTTATAATGTTCATTACTTCTCTTGTAGTTTATTTTACTAATTTCCTTTCCTCACTGAGCAATTTTTTATGTTGGAGCCCTTGGGCTTATAGCATCCTGCTTTTCCAACTAGGTTGGTAGCTTAGCAAGTAATAATAATATTAATAATGATAATAATAATAATAATAATGATAATAATAATAATAATAATAATAATAATAATAATAAATACACTGGATTTTGAAAACCAGCTGTGGATCCACACGCTGCTTCTTGCCAGGTGTATGACTTCACGATCATCTCTGTGTACCGAGTGTGGGCCGTGATTTCTTATGCAGTGTCAAGCTTTGATGGGGCGGAAGAGAGCTTTACTTCTTCTTCTCCAGTCATTTGGTGTTTTTCTACCACCACTCCAATGTTTAGACCCTGAGCTCTGTCCCCTGGGAGTATGCATTAGGAGCATGGAGCCCTTGGTGCTGCATCACCAGGCTTTTAGGTTCTGGTGGCATATAGGGTTCTCCCAGTGATCGCCGTACTCCATCAGAGGTTGGAAGCTCTTCAATTTTACATACCGATGATGACAAGGTGACCTAAGGAAGGGTTGGGTCCCCTTAGGTCTTTCAGGTAAGCTTCCCAGTGCCAGTGTCTTCCTTGGTGATGCCAGTGGTGAAGGGCGTAATCATTGTGTCTGCCGTGTCAGTAACTTCTGTGATGTTTCTAGTGGTACTTCATTCTAGGGCTGGGGATGTTCCTGTGCATCTCCCCTAACCCAGTTCCCCCTGTGTCTTCACCCAAACCTTGTGCCTGGTATTCTTGATCTTCTGCTCCCGCGCAAGTGTGTCTATCTCTCCCCTATGACAGTGTTCCCCAGTGTTGTGATTTGTATTGGAATACCCCTGTGGTTTCTCCTTTCAAGGAAGCATTGTTATCTTGGTCTATCAGACTGACACCTCTGCTTTCAAAGCCTGAGGAAAAAACGTGCATGTTCTTCTTCCTCATCGTTTTTTTTTACTTCCAACTTTGTATACATTTCTAAGAAGAAACTGAAGAAGTCCAGTTCGCCATAGTTGTTAGAAAGGGCTCCTTTCGACACCACCTCTCTTAGAGGTGGACAGCACCCGAGTTGCTCTCAGTCCCATGAGGAGGGAGCTATGGCCCCATGTTTCAGGTTGCCAAGCAGGGTAGGTGTTACGGCCCCATGTTTAGGGCATTTACCCAGGATCAATATACCCGCCTACCATGGTGACCAGGTTGACTAATGTCAGCCCCGTGTTTTGGGCTCCTGGCACCGATTCATGGATCTGGGGCCTTGACCCAGTGTCTCGGATCCCCGGCTATCCAGGTAGCCAAGCGGGACAGGTATTATGACCCCACATTACATTCCGCGTGGCCGATGTACAGGGCCACAACTTAGGTCTCCTTGTGGCCAGGTTGAGTGGTGCCAGCCCCGTGTTTCATCCCTGGAGCTGTGACCCCATGTCAGCCCCCCAGGTGTGGAACTAGGGTCCCCATCTTTCCTGGGAGTATGTTAACAACATAAGTTGTGGCATTACTGTATTGATTTTTTGCCATGAAAATTCTTATTTCACCACGTAAATAATTGAAAAATTTGATATAACTATCTATCAGCTGCAGAAACCTGCATTATACTTAGGAGTCCATGATATCTGATTTACATATTAGTCCAAAAAAATGTGTGATGTACTGAAGGCCCAATAGGGGAAATGAAATATGGCAAGGGGTTACTATACTGCAATTGTATTTTTTTAGTTATACAAACCTGAGTTTTATAAATTTAAACTACACACCTCAACCTTCCCTCTCAATCCATAACTGAAGGTCAAAAGTGAAAATTATTTGCCAGGAGAGTGGGTGGGGCTATTTTTTGTGCTCACAACATGTCATTAAGTACCTCTTTAACAATTTCATTGGCTGTTTCAGCTCTGCTAAATACATTTCCTGATATATTTAATATTTTTTACTCTAATTAATTTCTTTATCTGATGACTGCCTGTCAACACAAAACAATTCCATCACTAGATACATATGAACCAATAGAGAGAGAGAAGAGAGCATTCCCACCATCAATATAGTTCAAACACCATGAATCCAATCAGCTGACTCCTTCGCCAACAGTCCCCCTCACTATAAACAACAGCACGTGACCTGACGTCACATAAACAACTCTTTTCTAAACTAATTATTGCTATATTGCCTATTTACTGATTATAAAAAAAATCTCTTCATTTTTTTCTCGCAATCTTTGCTATATATATCTTATATCAACCCTTTCTAATAATACTGTACTTCTTCACTTAATAACCTTTCAACTATCATACTGTGCTATTTTAGATTTGCTTACTTAGAATAAAGTATCAAAATAAATCCTGTAACTAATCATACTTTTCTCTTTCTCCTCCCCTCCCATCTGTTTCCAACAGTAGTGTCCTCTCTACAACCCTACCCCCTCACTCTCCTTCATATCTCTACTCGCCACATATGCCCTAATATTTTCCTTAGATAATCCTGCCTTGGTAAGTACATCAGCTATTCTCTTCTTTCCTGCTATCCATTGCACTTCTTGTATTTCTCCAAATTCTATTGTTTCCCTGATAGCTGCAATCTCTATCTTTAGTCTTTTACCACTAACTCCCGTACTTGATTTAATAGCTGTCTGACTGTCATTAGTGTTCTACTGTCTGTTTTCACTATTGCCTTTAATCTTCTCTCTCCCATTAATTCCTCCCATAACCTATTGAAATATATTAAATCTTCTATCACCTCTCCCATGCTTAACGCCTGTGTCTCAATAGTTGATTTTGCTACCCTTCTTGATTTTCTAGACTTCCACCATATAGGACACCTCCTCGTGTCATCTGTCAAAGATATTATACAATCCAATTGTGTATTATTATTATTATTATTATTATTATTACTTGCTAAGCTACAACCCTAGTTGGAAAAGCAAGATGCTATAAGCCCAGGGGCTCCAACAGGGAAAGTAGCCTAGTGAGGAAAGGAAAGAAGGAAAGATAAAATATTTTAAGAGTAAAAACATTAAAATAGATATTTTCTATATAAACTATAAATACTGTAACAAAACAAGAAGAGAAAATAGATAGAATAGTGTGCCTGAGTGTGCCTTCAAGCAAGAGAACTCTAACCCAAGACAGTGGAAGACCATAGTACAGAGGCTATGGCACCAGCCAAGACTAGAGAACAATTGTTTGATTTTGGAGTAACCTTCTCCTAGAAGAGCTGCTTACCATAGCCAAAGAGTCTCTTCTACCCTTACCAAGAGGCAAGTACCCACTTAACAATTACAGTGCAGTAGTTAACCCCTTGAACAAAGAAGAATTGTTTGGTAATCTCAGTGTTGTCACGTGTATGAGGACAGGAGAATCTGTAAAGAATAGGCCAGACTATTCGGTGTATGTGTAGGCAAAGGGAAATAACCGTAACCAGAGACAAGAATCCAATGTAGTACTGCCTGGCCAGTTAAAGGACCCGTTGAGATACTACCGCTAGAGAGTTATTGGGTCCTTTGACTGGCCAGACAGTACTACAATGGATCCTTCTCACTGGTTACGGTTCATTTTTAAATATTTAACTTAGCCGGTGAATATATAGCTGCAACTCTGTTGCTCGACAGACAAACTGTACAGAAAAAACTCGCCAGCGATCGCTATACAGGTTGCGGGTGTGCCCAACAGCGCCATCTGTCGACCAGATACCCAGCTCTTATGTAAACAAAGACTCAATTTTCTCTCTGTCGACGTGTCGACAAGACGTACTTTACTCGCTGTTGCTAAACTGGAGTTTTTCACATCTTATTGGTGAAGTACTATATTCTGGTTTTGAGCTTTCGCTGTGCAGGGTTTTTCTTCAAACAAATCCTTGAACTCTTTTTTGTAACGGATTCATTGTTGATGACTTAGATCGTTTTTGGAATTTTCCCTTGACCAATTCAAAATGGCTGACCCTTCACAAGTTCCCAAATTTAGGAAATGCAATGCTAGGGACTGTTCTAGGCGTCTTCCGAAGGCTTCTATCGACCCTCACACTGTTTGTTCCAATTGTCGGGGTAAAACCTGTCAATTGGAAGATCGGTGTGAGGAGTGCGTGGGCCTTTCGGAATTCGATTTTATCGAATTTGAAAAGTACACACGCAGGCTAGAGAGAGATAGAGTTAGGAGAAGTTCTTCTAGGTCTATTGATGTATCCTCTCCTCATGCCCCACAACCTATTCCTTCCCCTGTAGTGGTTGTTCCTAACCCCCCTCCTAGCACTCAGGAACCATCGATGGCTGACATGATGCGTGCCATCCAGGCTCTGGGTGAGAGAGTTGAGTCCCTTGCAAGTGACCGCAATCAGCTCATGGCGGATGTTAAGGAGCTTAAGTGCCAAAGTGCTGTGGGAAGTGCTAAAGTGCCAAGTGATAGTGTTGTGAACAGTGTTGCGCTTGAGGGTTCGTCTGTTCGTGCCTGTCGTCCTCCTAGTCCGGGACCTCTTGCAAGCTCCCAAGTCCAGGGGAGAAGCAATGTCGTACGACGCATGGGTTCGAGAGGCTTTAATCAGCGAACAGACGTTCCCTCCATGGTATCGGGCGTATCTCCCCAAGATCGCCCCTACCTACGTAAGACGAGAGAGCCCATTTATACCTCGTCGTCTGAAGGTGTTTCTCGTAAGAAACTTTGGACCAAGGTCTCACGGCCTTTAAAACGTAAATCGGTCCCTTCAGGACAAGTCCAACGTCCCGGTTGTAGCCACTGGGTCAGTTCGGACTCGTTGCCGTCATCTGATGACTGCTCACCGCCTAAGAGAGGCAAAGCGGTACCGCTTCAGACACTAACACCGTCTGTCGCCGCACCTGCTCCCGTAGACCCTAAATGGGTTTTGCTGCAAGACATGCAGTCCAAGCTTACGTCTTTGATGCAGGACTTTCATGCGGAGAAGGTTGCTGCCGTACCAGCAGCGAGTGCAGTACCTAGCCTACAACCTTCAAAGCGATCGGTTGTGCGTCCTGTTGACGCTGAGGTAACCTTCTCACGTACACCAGTTGAGGGGGTTCCTCCACCGATGCGATCCAGTGTGGGCTGCCAGCCGCATGTTGACGTTAAGCGACGCACGGAGGTTGTTGTTGACGTTCTGGACGTTCAACAACCATCAGAGGTGACTTGTTTTGACGCGGTGCGTCAACCTCCGCAACCCAGTGTGGTTTCCACTGCGCAACCCAGTCAGTCTAGACAGTCTCGGGTAGACGCTGTGCGTCCTCGCGCTACCATGGTTGTTGACAGTTCACAGACTATGCAGCAGGTCCATGACGTTGCGTCCGGCTCCGTCACGCATGCACCAGTGCGACCGGACTCAGCGAACCAGCCGTTACCCACTCCGTTGCCGTTTCCTCATCAGTTTTCGGATGAGGAACTTTCTGATGATGATGTTGCTGCACATCAAGATGATCAACAATCAGAACTGGACGAGCCTAAGTCTACTCAACCCTCTTTGGACTTTAGAAAAGTTTTGGCTATTTTCAAAGAGTTGTTTCCTGACCAGTTTGTTGCTGTGGCTCCTCGTTCTCCGCCTTCAGAGTTTGTTTTAGGCATGCCTTCTACCGCACCTGCCTTTACCAGACTCGTCCTCGCACGCTCGTCTAAGAGAGCTTTGCGGGTGATAGGAGACTGGTTAGAGTCCAAGAAGAGTTTAGGGAAGACAGCATTTGCTTTTCCCCCTGCTAGACTCTCTTCTAGATCGAGCGTCTGGTATGCCACGGGAGAAGTTCTCGGCTTGGGAGTTCCTGCCTCTGCCCAGGGCGACTTCTCAAGTCTTGTAGACTCTCCCTGCCGCCTTGCCATGAGACGCTCAAAGATTTGTTGGTCATCATCGGACCTGGACCACCTTATGAAAGGAATCTTTAGGGCTTTTGAAGTCTTTAACTTCTTAGACTGGTGCCTAGGAGCCCTGAGCAGGAAGATCTCTTCGACAGATAAAGAGACTTCTTTGCTCATTATGTCCTGCATGGACAAGGCCGTCCGTGATGGGTCCAATGAGCTTGCTGCCTCATTTGTGTCCGGAGTCCTGAAAAAGAGAGAGTCTCTCTGCTCGTTCCTTTCTGCTGGAGTTACACCGTGCCAGAGATCTGAGCTTCTCTTTGCTCCCCTTTCCAAGTGCCTATTTCCAGAAGTCCTGATAAAGGAAATAGCTGCTTCGTTAGTGCAGAAGGACACTCACGATCTTGTTGCGTCCTCAGCTCGCAAAGCTCCCCCTTTGCCTACATTGTCAGCTAGACCGAGGATTGACACTCCAGCGTCTCGCTTTATTCCGCCCTTTCGTGGCAGAGCCTCCAGCAGAGGAGGTGCTCGTGCCGAAGGGAAGCGAGGGAAGAGGAAAGGATCCAAGTCCTCTAAGGGCAGAGTCTGACTGCCCGCAACTTCAGACAGCAGTGGGAGCCAGACTCAAGAACTTCTGGCAAGCCTGGGAGAAGAGAGGCGCAGATTCACAATCTGTGAAGTTGCTCAGAGAGGGGTACAAGATCCCTTTTGTACGCAAACCCCCTCTAGCAACGTCTCCCATCGATCTCTCTCCCAGGTACAGAGAGGAAGAAAAGAGACAAGCCCTGAAACTGGAAGTGTCTCTTTTGCTAGAGAAGGGAGTGGTGGTCAAAGTCTCGGACCTTCAATCACCGGGATTCTACAACCGCCTCTTCTTGGTTTCAAAGAAGACAGGAGGGTGGAGGCCGGTGCTAGACGTCAGTGCTCTGAATGTCTTTGTCACAAAGACGAAGTTCTCCATGGAGACCACAAAGTCAGTCTTAGCAGCGGTCAGAAGGGAAGACTGGATGGTCTCATTAGACCTAAGGGACGCCTACTTCCACGTCCCCATCCACTCAGACTCCCAACCTTTTCTGAGATTCGTTTTCGAAAAGGTGGTCTACCAGTTTCGGGCCCTGTGCTTTGGCCTAAGCACAGCTCCTCTCGTATTTACGAGGCTGATGAGGAATGTAGCCAAATTTCTCCATTTATCGGACATCCGAGCCTCCCTTTATTTGGACGACTGGCTTCTCAGAGCCTCTTCCAGTCGTCGCTGTCTGAAGGATCTCAAGTGGACTCTAGATCTGACCAAGGAATTGGGACTCCTAGTCAATTTGGAAAAGTCGCAACTGGTCCCATCCCAAACTATTGTGTATTTAGGGATGGAGATTCACAGTCTAGCTTTTCGGGCTTTTCCGTCGGCCCCCAGAATAAGTCAAGCCCTGTTATTCATCCAGAACATGCTGAAGAAGGAACGCTGCTCAGTCAGGCTGTGGATGAGTCTGGTAGGGACGCTATCATCCCTGGAACAATTTGTGTCATTAGGAAGACTACACCTCCGTCCGCTTCAATACCATCTAGCTTTTCACTGGAAAAAGGACAAGACACTAGAAGCGGTCTCGATCCCGATTTCCGAAAAGATGAAGTCTTGTCTGACTTGGTGGAAGGACAATATCAACTTAAGAGAGGGTCTTCCCCTGGCTGTTCAGACTCCCAACCACGTTCTCTTCTCGGACGCATCGGACGTGGGCTGGGGCGCGACACTAGACGGTCGGGAATGCTCAGGACTGTGGAACTCGAGTCAGAGGAACATGCATATCAACTGCAAGGAGCTGTTGGCAGTACATCTGGCCTTGAAAAGCTTCAAGTCTCTCCTTCGAGGCAAAGTGTGGAAGTGAACTCAGACAACACCACGGCCTTGGCGTACATCTCCAAGCAAGGAGGGACCCACTCACTGACGTTGTACGAGATCGCAAGGGACCTGCTCATCTGGTCAAAAGGTCAAGACATCTCACTAGTAACGAGGTTCATCCAAGGCAACTTGAATGTCATAGCAGATTGTCTCAGTCGGAAAGGGCAAGTAATTCCAACAGAATGGACCCTCCACAAGGATGTGTGCAAGACACTTTGGGCCACTTGGGGCCAACCAACCATAGATCTCTTTGCAACCTCGCTGACCAAGAGGCTTCCAATCTATTGCTCCCCAGTCCCGGACCCAGCAGCAATACATATAGATGCCTTTCTCCTAGATTGGTCACATCTAGATCTCTACGCATTCCCACCGATCAAGATTGTCAACAAGGTACTGCAGAAGTTCGCCTCTCACGAAGGGACAAGGTTGACGCTAGTTGCTCCCCTCTGGCCCGCGAGAGAATGGTTCACCGAGGTACTTCGATGGCTAGTAGACGTTCCCAGAAGTCTTCCTCTAAGGGTGGACCTTCTACGTCAGCCGCACGTAAAGAAGGTACACCAAAGCCTCCTCGCTCTTCGTCTGACTGCCTTCAGACTATCGAAAGACTCTCGAGAGCTAGAGGCTTTTCGAAGGAGGCAGCCAGTGCGATTGCTAGAGCAAGGAGAGCATCCACCATTAGAGTCTACCAATCGAAGTGGGAAGTCTTCCGAGACTGGTGCAAGTCAGTTTCTGTATCCTCGACCAGTACCTCTGTAGCTCAAATAGCTTATTTTCTCTTATACCTGAGAAAAGGACGATCCCTTTCAGCTCCCACTATCAAGGGCTACAGAAGCATGTTGGGATCGGTCTTCCGGCATAGAGGCTTAGATCTTTCCAACAATAAAGATCTTCAAGACCTCCTTAAGTCTTTTGAGACCACTAAGGAGCGTCGTTTGGTTACACCTGGTTGGAATTTAGACGTGGTACTAAGATTCCTCATGTCAGACAGGTTTGAGCCGCTACAATCAGCCTCCCTGAAAGATCTCACTCTAAAGACACTTTTCCTGGTATGCTTAGCCTCAGCTAAAAGAGTCAGTGAGATTCATGCCTTCAGCAAGAACATCGGATTTTCGTCAGAAAAAGCCACATGTTCGCTACAACTTGGTTTTCTAGCCAAAAATGAGCTGCCTTCTCGACCTTGGCCTAAATCTTTCGATATTCCCAGCTTATCGGAGATTGTAGGCAATGAACTAGAAAGAGTCTTATGCCCTGTGAGAGCTCTTAAGTTCTATTTAAAGCGTACTAAACCTTTACGAGGCCAATCTGAAGCTTTATGGTGTTCAGTTAAGAAACCATCTTTGCCTATGTCAAAGAATGCTTTATCATACTTTATCAGACTGTTAATACGAGAAGCTCATTCACATCTGAGTGAGGAAGACCAAGCTTTGCTTAAGGTGAAGACGCACGAAGTTAGAGCTGTTGCAACTTCCGTGGCCTTTAAGCAAAATAGATCTCTGCGAAGTATAATGGACGCAACCTATTGGAGAAGCAAGTCAGTGTTCGCGTCTTTTTATCTAAAGGATGTCCAGTCTCTTTACGAGGACTGCTACACACTGGGACCATTCGTAGCAGCGAGTGCAGTAGTGGGTGAGGGCTCAACCACTACAATTCCCTAATTCCATACCCTTTTAATCTTTCTCTTGAAATTTTTTTAATGTTGTTTTTATGGGTTGTCCGGAAGGCTAAGAAGCCTTTCGCATCCTGGTTGATTTGGCGGGTGGTCAAAGTCATTTCTTGAGAGCGCCTAGATTAGGGGTTTGATGAGGTCCTGTTGTATGGGTTGCAACCCTTGATACTTCAGCTCCTAGGGGTCGATCAGCATCCTAAGAGGATCGCGAGGCTCCGTAAGGAAGACGTACTTAAAAGGCAGAGTAATCGTTCAAGTCGACTTCCTTACCAGGTACCTATTTATTTTGTTTTTGTTATTTTGATAACTCCTAAAATGAAATAAAAAAAATCTTTGCTCATAAAATGTAAACATATATTACTGGTCTCTACCCACCATCCTGGGTGTGAATCAGCTATATATTCACCGGCTAAGTTAAATATTTAAAAATGATATTTTAATTATAAAATAAATTTTTGAATATACTTACCCGGTGAATATATAAATTAAATGACCCTCCCTTCCTCCCCAATAGAGACGCAGTGGGACTAGGAGAAAATTGAGTCTTTGTTTACATAAGAGCTGGGTATCTGGTCGACAGATGGCGCTGTTGGGCACACCCGCAACCTGTATAGCGATCGCTGGCGAGTTTTTTCTGTACAGTTTGTCTGTCGAGCAACAGAGTTGCAGCTATATATTCAACGGGTAAGTATATTCAAAAATTTATTTTATAATTAAAATATCATTTTCCCTTTGCCTACACATACACCAAATACTCTGGCATATTCTTTACAGATTATCCTCTGTCCTCTTACACCTGACAACACTGAGATTACCAAACATTTCCTCTTCACCAAAGGGGTTAACTACTGCACTCTAATTGTTCAGTGGCTACTTTCCTCTTGGTAAGGGTAGAAGAGACTCTTTAGCTTTGGTAAACAGCTCTTCTTGGAGAAGGACACTCCAAAATCAAACCAATGTTCTCTAGTCTTGGATAGTGCTATAACCTCTGTACCATGGTCTTCCACTATCTTGGGTTAGAGTTCTCTTGCTTGAGGGTACATTCGGGCACACTATTCTATCTATTTTCTCTTCCTGTTGTTTTGTTAAAGTTTTTATAGTTTATATAGGAGATATTTATTTTAATATTATTCTTAAAAATATTTATTTTTTCGTTGTTTCCTTTCCTCACTGGGCTATTTTCCCTGTTGGAGCCCCTGGGCTTATAGCATCCTGCTTTTCCAACTAGGGTTGTAGCTTAGCAATTAATAATAATAATAATAACTCTCTATCGGTAGTATCTTAACAGGCGGCTGGTGCCCTGGCCAACCTACTACCAAAGGATGCATCTGCATATGTTTCCCAATAGATATTCTCTTGTAGTTCATCTAATATCACCTCTCCCATTATACTTTCAACTCTCCTTACCACTTTGATTAATTTTCTCATATCTTTTGTTTTACACCTTAAATGCCTTACTTAATTCAATAACACTATGCAATATTGCTGGCATTGTATGTAAAGACACCCAATTAAGCTGTCCAACCACGGACCTATACTCTGTTAGTTCATTCTGACTTAGTATTCTGTTACCAATATATTGTCTAGCTTCTGGTTCCTTTACTGAGTTGGCATATTTACATTGATTGATACTTATCATCCTTTCATTTTGCTCTACCATTACTCCTATTTACTTAAAACTCTTACTTTCTTGTTCACCCACTTTAAGTTTCTCTCTTATCCTTCCAATTGTTTTTTCCATGAACTATTTATTTCCCCCATAGCAAAAGTCATCCACATAAGAACATAATATACCTACCAGTTCATTGTCTTTCCTCCAATAGATTATATTTGGCTCCAGTTTACTTCTCTTTCCTCCACGTTCTTTCACTACATTCACTACCCTACAATACCATGCTTTTGTTGCATCCTTCACCCCATGAACTGTTTTCTTAAATTTCCATAAGCCTCTCCAATCTCCTTCAACCAGTGGTTTCAAATATACTTCCCTCTGTATTTGATCACCCTGTAAATATGCTGCTTTCACATCTAACGTGTAACAATTCCATTTTTTAATTTGATGATTGTCAAGCACAATTTCAACAGTTCTGCATTACAAGTAGGAGCATCTTTTTCCCAGTCTGGCATTTCTTCTTTAAATCCTCTAACAACCAACCTGGCCTTACATATCTTTTCACCTCCTTTCAACTTCTCATTGACTTTCCACCTTATGGATATAGCTTTTTGCTCAGTATCTTCCACCCCCTCATGTACATTGTTTTCTCTCCAACTCTGTAACTCCTTTTCCTTAGGCTCTAACATGTGCTGATTCTCAAAACCTAACAAAACCTCTTCTTCATCCCCCAATTTTTTCAATATTCCTGTAATCTCTTAGGTTTATCCACCCTTTGTCAGCAGTAGAAGAATCTTGTGCATTGTATGCATCTCCCCAGTATTTAATAGATCTTTTACCAGCCAAACTTAATACTGTCCATTCTTCCATCTGACCAGTGTCTTTATTTACTGCTCTAACCCTGTTCCCTTTTCTCAACGTAGGTAATTCTTCTGTAAAGCCTTTCTCACCTACTACTTCCTCCTCTTTCTTATCATCTCTCTCTCTCTATCCTCTTCCCTCTTATTCCAAATAATCACTTCTGTCTCCTGTACCTTTGTTACTTCATTCTTGCATACACCTACTTGTACATCATCCATACTGTTGTCCCTATTTCTATTAACCTCTGACAATCTTTCTTTTTCTGCTACCTTACATTGAATTCTTGTAATGTGTATCCTAGCTCTCTCTCTCAATGAACTACCATTTTTACTACGACTGTCTTACCCGACATCCCTACAACCCCAGCAGGCCGACTCCATTCTTTTTCCTCCTCTCTCTTGTAGAACACCTCATTTCCAACTACTGCCTCCTTAAGTTTATGTTCTCTTACGATTTTATTTAAAACGATTCTTAGTTTGCTGCAATACTCATTTTTAATGAAAGCCTCTCCAGCCTTTTATACTGCATTCAATGTATCCCTTATTACCCCTTCTTCCGTACTTGTATCTCTGCTAGCTACTAATTTCGGTAATGCAGGATTTCTACCAAAAATTAGCTGTTTAGTCAAAAATCCCCCATTATTTACTAAACAGGTTCTTGCGCATACCACCTATCTCAAAGCTATTTGCCAACTCGCAACTTACTCATTTCCCATTTTCCTCAGACATCCTTTAAGGATTCCAACTGTTTTCTTGCACAATCCATTACTCCATGGTGATTCTGCTGCTGTAGCCAACAATTTTATATTCCACATTTCAGTCATTTTTCTCATTTTTTTCATTTTGGAACTCTCCACCATTATCAGAAAGTATTTTACACGGTGCTCCATAAAATGCGAACCATCCATTAATAAGGGTTCTTATGATTAGTTTCTGGCCCTTTGTCATTAATCCAGTATGCCTGACAATATCTGGTGGCCACATCAACAATAACTAAAAAACTTCCTTCCCTCCGATCTCTCCTTCATGTAAAGTCAAAACTTCATTAAATATTGTACTCCAAGAAAATCCAACGACAGGTTTCCCTGGATTTCTTTTTATACTTCCTATATATTTCACAAGTAGCAATTAAATATGTTATTATCGTCCTAACTTCTTCCTTTTCTCATCCACCTAAACCATCACTCTACTTGGCCTCTTCTGTTAACCTCCAAATCTCCTCCTCACTTCCATGTCCAAACTGTAAGTGTAATTTCATAATTGCTCCTTTAATTTCTTTGTTACTTAGTCCCTTCCATCCCTCCAACATTAATTCCTCTTTTACTCTCTTCAGAATTGGTAGTCTTGAATGACCCTGTTCATCCTCTCTTAAATGAATTTTTATTCCACTTAATGCTTGTTATTTCTACCAAATTTTCCTTC
>NC_090742.1:365354-383823 GCF_036898095.1 Palaemon carinicauda | reverse complement strand
TATGACTAGCTAGGGTTGAAGTTGGTTTAAGCCTAGAAGAGTTGAAAAGAATGAAGAACACTAAAGAGGAATCAAACAAGGTCTTTTCGTTTGGTGAATCATCATATAAATCTAAAGGTGAAATGGAAATTCCAGTTTTGTTAAAAGGAAAGAAATTTTATTTGAGGACAGAAATTTTGCAAGGTGACATACCATGATTAATAAGGAAGAAAACAATGAGTAGGATGGGTATGAAAATAGATATGAAGGAAAATTTGGTAGAAATACAAGCATTTAAGTGGAATAAGAATTAATTTAAGAGAGGATGAACAGGGTCATTCAAGACTACCAATTCTGAAGAGAGTAAAAGAGGAATTAATGTTGGAGGGATGGAAGGGACTAAGTAACAAAGAAATTAAAGGAGCAATTATGAAGTTACACTTACAGTTTGGACATGGAAGTGAGGAGGAGATTTGGAGGTTAACAGAAGAGGCCAAGTAGAGTGATGGTTTAGGTGGATGAGAAAAGGAAGAAGTTAGGACGATAATAACAGATTTAATTGCTACTTGTGAAATATATATGAAGTATAAAAAGAATCCAGGGAAACCTGTCGTTGGATTTTCTTGGAGTACAATATTTAATGAAGTTTTGACTTTACATGTAGGAGAGATCGAAGGAAGGAAGTTTTTAGTTATTGTTGATGTGGCCACCAGATATTGTCAGGCATACTGGATTAATGACAAAAGGCTAGAAACTATCATAAGAACCCTTATTAATGGATGGTTTGCATTTTATGGAGCACCGTGTAAAATACTTTCTGATAATGGTGGAGAGTTCCAAAATGAAAAAATGAGAAAAATGACTGAAAGGAGGAATATAAAATTGTTGGCTACAGCAGCAGAATCCCCATGGAGCAGTGGATTGTGCGAGAAAACAGTTGGAATCCTTAAAGGATGTCTGAGGAAAATGGGAAATCAGGAAGTTGTGAGTTGGCAAATAGCTTTGAGATAGGTGGTATGCGCAAGAACATGTTTAGTAAATAATGGGGTATTTTTGACTAATCAGCTAATTTTTGGTATAAATCCTGCATTACCAAAATTAGAAGCTAGCAGAGATACGAGTACGGAAGAAGGGGTAATAAGGGATACATTGAATGCAGTATAAAAGGCTGGAGAGGCTTTCATTAAAAATGAGTATTGCAGCAAACTAAGAATCGCTTTAAATAAAATCGTAAGAGAACATAAACTTAAGGAGGCAGTAGTTGGAAATGAGGTGTTCTACAAGAGAGAGGAGGAAAAAGAATGGAGTCGGCCTGCTGGGGTTGTAGGGGTGTCGGGTAAGACAGTCGTAGTAAAAATGGTAGTTCATTGAGAGAGAGAGCTAGGATACACATTACAAGAATTCAGGGTAAGGTAGCAGAAAAAGAAAGATTGTCAGAGGTTAATAGAAATAGGGACAACAGTATGGATGATGTACAAGTAGGTGTATGCAAGAATGAAGTAACAAAGGTACAGGAGATAGAAGTGATTATTTGGAATAAGAGGGAAGAGAATAGAGAGAGAGATGATAAGAAAGAGGAGGAAGAAGTAGGTGAGAAAGGCTTTACAGAAGAATTACCTACATTGAGAAAAGGGAACAGGGTTAGAGCAGTAAATAAAGACACTGGTCAGATGGAAGAATGGACAGTATTAAGTTTGGCTGGTAAAAGATCTATTAAATACTGGGGAGATGCATACAATGCACAAGATTCTTCTACTGCTGACAAAGGGTGGATAAACCTGAGAGATTACAGGAATATTGAAAAAATTGGGGATGAAGAAGAGGTTTTGTTAGGTTTTGAGAATCAGCACGTGTTAGAGCCTAAGGAAAAGGAGTTACAGAGTTGGAGAGAAAACAATGTACATGAGGGGGTGGAAGATACTGAGCAAAAAGCTATATCCATAAGGTGGAAAGTCAATGAGAAGTTGAAAGGAGGTGAAAAGATATGTAAGGCCAGGTTGGTTGTTAGAGGATTTGAAGAAGAAATGCCAGACTGGGAAAAAGATGCTCCTACTTGTAATGCAGAACTGTTGAAATTGTGCTTGACAATCATCAAATTAAAAAATGGAATTGTTACACGTTAGATGTGAAAGCAGCATATTTACAGGGTGATCAAATACAGAGGGAAGTATATTTGAAACCACTGGTTGAAGGAGATTGGAGAGGCTTATGGAAATTGAAGAAAACAGTTCATGGGGTGAAGGATGCAACAAAAGCATGGTATTATAGGGTAGTGAATGTAGTGAAAGAACGTGGAGGAAAGAGAAGTAAACTGGAGCCAAATATAATCTATTGGAGAAAAGACAATGAACTGGTAGGTATATTATGTTCTTATGTGGATGACTTTTGCTATGGGGGAAATAAATAGTTCATGGATAAAACAATTGGAAGGATAAGAGAAAAACTTAAAGTGGGTGAACAAGAAAGTAAGAGTTTTAAGTAAATAGGAGTAATGGTAGAGCAAAATAAAAGGATGATAAGTATCAATCAATGTAAATATGCCAACTCAGTAAAGGAACCAGAAGCTAGACAATATATTGGTAACAGAATACTAAGTCAGAATGAACTAAAAGAGTATAGGTCCGTGGTTGGACAACTTAATTGGGTGTCTTTACATACAATGCCAGCAATATTGTATAGTGTTATTGAATTAAGTAAGGCATTTAAGATGTACAACACAAGATATGAGAAAATTAATCAAAGTAGTAAGGAGAGTTGAAAGTATAATGGGAGAGGTGATATTAGATGAACTACAAGAAGAGAATATATATTGGGAAGCATATGCAGATGCATCCTTTGGTAGTAGGTTGGCCAGGGAACCAGCCGCCTATTAAGATACTACCGATAGAGAGTTATTATTATTATTATTAATTGCTAAGCTACAACCCTAGTTGGAAAAGCAGAATGCTATAAGCCCAGGGGCTCCAACAGGGAAAATAGCCCAGTGAGGAAAGGAAACAACAAAAAAATAAATATTTTAAGAATATTTAAATAAATATCTCCTATATAAACTATAAAAACTTTAACAAAACAACAGGAAGAGAAAATAGATAGAATAGTATGACCGAGTGTACTCCCAAGCAAGAGAACTCTAACCCAAGATAGTGGAAGACCATGGTACAGAAGTTATGGCACTACCCAAGACTAGTGAACAATGGTTTGATTTTGGAGTGTCCTTCTCCTAGAAGAGCTGCTTACGAAAGCTAAAGAGTCTCTTCTACCCTTACCAAGAGGGAAGTAGCCACTGAATAATTAGAGTGCAGTAGTTAACCCCTTTGGTGAAGAGGAAATGTTTGGTAATCTCAGTGTTGTCAGGTGTATGAGGACAGAGGAGAATCTGTAAAGAATATGCCAGACAATTCGGTGTATGTGTAGGCAAAGGGAAAATGAACCGTAACCAGTGAGAAGGATCCAATGTAGTACTGTCTGGCCAGTCAAAGGACCCAATAACTCTCTAGCGGTAGTATCTCAACGGGTCCTTTGACAGGCCAGGCAGTACTACATTGGATTCTTGTCTCTGGTTACGGTTATTTCCCTTTGCCTACACATACACCGAATAGTCTGGCCTATTCTTTATAGATTCTCCTCTGTCCTCAAACACGTGACAACACTGAGATTACCAAACAATTCTTCTTTGTTCAAGGGGTTAACTACTGCACTGTTATTGTTCAGTGGCTACTTTTCTCTTGGTAAGGGTAGAAGAGACTCTTTAGCTATGGTAAGCAGCTCTTCTAGGAGAAGGTCACTCCAAAATCAAACCATTGTTCTCTAGTCTTGGGTGGTGCCATAGCCTCTGTACCATGGTATTCCACTGTCTTGGGTTAGAGTTTTCTTGCTTGAGGGCACACTGTTCTATCTAATATCTCTTCTTCTTGTTTTGTTACAGTATTTATAGTCTATATAGAAAATAACTATTTTAATGTTTTTACTCTTAAAATATTTAATCTTCCCTTCTTTCCTTTCCTCACTAGGCTACTTTCCCTGTTGGAGCCCCTGGGCTTAAAGCATCTTGCTTTTCCAACTAGGGTTGTAGCTTAGCAAGTAATAATAATAATAATAATAATAATAATAATAATAATAATAATAATAATAATACATACATATACCGAGGCACTTCCCCCAATTTTGGGGGGTAGCCGACATCAACAAATGAAACAAAAACAAAAAAAATGGGACCTCTACTCTCTACGTTCCTCCCAGCCTGACAAGGGACTCAACCGAGTTCAGCTGGTACTGCTAGGGTGCCACAGCCCACCCTCCCCCATTATCCACCACAGATGAAGCTTCATAATGCTGAATCCCCTACTGCTGCTACTTCCGCGGTCATCTAAGGCATCGGAGGAAGCAGAGGGCCTACCGGAACTGCATCACAATCGCTCGCCATTCATTCCTATTTCTAGCACGCTCTCTTGCCTCTCTCACATCTATCCTCCTATCACCCAGAGCTTCCTTCACTCCATCCATCCACCCAAACCTTGGCCTTCCTCTTGTACTTCTCCCATCAACTCTTGCATTCATCACCTTCTTTAGCAGACAGCCATTTTCCATTCTCTCAACATGGCCAAACCACCTCAACACATTCATATCCACTCTAGCTGCTAACTCATTTCTTACACCCATTCTCACTCTCAACACTTCGTTCCTACCCCTATCTACTCGAGATACACCAGCCATACTCCTTAGACACTTCATCTCAAACACATTCAATTTCTGTCTCTCCATCACTTTCATTCCCCACAACTCCGATCCATACATCACAGTTGGTACAATCACTTTCTCATATAGAACTCTCTTTACATTCATGCCCAACCCTCTATTTTTTACTACTCCCTTAACTGCCCCCAACACTTTGCAACCTTCATTCACTCTCTGACGTACATCTGCTTCCACTCCACCATTTGCTGCAACAACAGACCCCAAGTACTTAAACTGATCCACCTCCTCAAGTAACTCTCCATTCAACATGACATTCAACCTTGCACCACCTTCCCTTCTCGTACATCTCATAACCTTACTCTTACCCACATTAACTCTCAACTTCCTTCTCACACACACTCTTCCAAAATCTGTCGCTAATCGGCAAGCTTCTCTTCTGTGTCTGCAACCAGTACAGTATCATCCGCAAACAACGACTGATTTACCTCCCATTCATGGTCATTCTCGTCTACCAGTTTTAATCCTCGTCCAAGCACTCGAGCATTCACCTCTCTCACCACTCCATCAACATACAAGTTAAACAACCACGGTGACATCACACATCCCTGTCTCAGCCCCACTCTCACCGGAAACCAATCACTCACTTCATTTCCTACCCTAACACATGCTTTACTACCTTTGTAGAAACTTTTCACTGCTTGCAACAACCTTCCACCAACTCCATATAACCTCATCACATTCCACATTGCTTCCCTATCAACTCTATCATACGCTTTCTCCAGATCCATAAACGCAACATACACCTCCTTACCTTTTGCTAAATATTTCTCGCATATCTGCCTTACTGTAAAAATCTGATTCATACAACCCCTACCTCTTCTAAAACCACCCTGTACTTCTAAGATTGAATTCTCTGTTTTATCTTTAATCCTATTAATCAATACTCTACCATACACTTTTCCAACTACACTCAACAAACTAATACCTCTTGAATTACAACACTCATGCACATCTCCCTTATCCTTATATAGTGGTACAATACATGCACAAATCCCAATCTACTGGTACCATTGACATCACAAAACACACATTAAACAATCTCACCAACCATTCAAGTACAGTCACACCCCCTTCCTTCAACATTTCAGCTCTCACACCATCCATACCAGACGCTTTTCCTACTCTCGTTTCATCTAGTGCTCTCCTCACTTCATCTATTGTAATCTCTCTCTCATTCTCATCTCCCATCACTGGCACCTCAACACCTGCAACAGCAATTATATCTGCTTCCCTATTATCCTCAACATTCAGTAAATATTCAAGATATTCCTCCCATCTTTTCCTTGCCTCCTCTCCTTTTAACAACCTTCTATTTCCATCTTTCACTGTCTCTTCAATTCTTGAGCCAGCCTTCCTTACTCTCTTCACTTCTTTCCAAAACTTCTTATTCTCTTCATATGAATGACCCAGTCCCTGACCCCACCTCAGGTCAGCTGCCCTCTTTGCCTCACGTACCTTGCGCTTTACTTCCACATTTTTCTCTCTATATTTTTCATACTTCTCTATATTATTACTCTGCAGCCATTCTTCAAAAGCCCTCTTTTTCTCTTCCACTTTTACCTTCACTCCTTCATTCCACCATTCACTGCCCTTCCTCGTGCTGCCTCCAACAACCTTCTTGCCACACATATCACTTGCAATCCCAACAAAATTTTCTTTTACTAACTTCCACTCCTCCTCTAAATTACCAGTTTCTCTTACTTTCACTTCGTCATATGTCATTTTCAACCTTTCCTGATATTTACTTTTCACCCCCAGTTTTATTAGCTCTTCAACCCTCACTAGCTCCCTTTTACATCCACCTACTCTATTCCCCCACTCTTTTGCTACAACTAATTTTCCTTCCACCAAAAAATGATCAGATATACCATTAACCATACCCCTAAACACGTGCACGTCTTTCAATCTTCCAAACATTCTTTTAGTTATCAACACATAATCCATTAATGCCCTTTCTACTACTCTTCCATTTGCCACTCTTACCCATGTATACTTATTTTTATCTTTCTTTTTGAAAAAGCTATTACTTATCACCATCTCTTGCTCAACACACATATCTACCAGTCTCTCACCACTCTCATTTTCACCTGGTACGCCATACTTCCCAATGACACCTTCTACCTCTCCAGCGCCCACTCTAGCATTTAAGTCACCCATGACAACTACATAATTCCTTCTACCCAGTCCTTCTACACATAATAATAATAATAATAATAATAATAATAATAATAATACACAATTGTATTGCATAATATCTTTGACAGATGACACAAGGAGATGTCCTATATGGTGGAAGTCTAGAAAATCAGGAAGGGTAGCAAAATCAACTACTGAGGCACAGGCGTTAAGCATGGGAGAGGTGATAGAAGATTTAATATATTTCAATAGGTTAAGGGAGGAATTAATGGGAGAGAGAAGATTAAAGGCAATAGTGAAAACAGACAGTAGAACACTAATGACAGTCAGACAGCTATTAAATCAAGTATGGGAGTTAGTGGTAAAAGACTAAAGATAGAGATTGCAGCTATCAGGGAAACAATAGAATTTGGAGAAATACAAGAAGTGCAATGGATAGCAGGAAAGAAGAGAATAGCTGATGTACTTACCAAGGCAGGATTATCTAAGGAAAATATTAGGGCATATGTGGCGAGTAGAGATATGAAGGAGAGTGAGGGGGTAGGGTTGTAGAGAGGAGACTACTGTTGGAAAGAGATGGGAGGGGAGGGGAGGAGAAAGAGAAAAGTATGATTAGTTACAGGATTTATTTTGATACTTTATTCTAAGTAAGCAAATCTAAAATAGCACAGTATGATAGTTGAAAGGTTATTAAGTGAAGAAGTACAGTATTATTAGAAAGGGTTGATATAAGATATATATAGCAAAGATTGTGAGAAAAAATGAAGAGATATTTTTTATAATAAGTAAATAGGCAATATAGCAATAATTAGTTTAGAAAAGAGTTGTTTACGTGACGTCAGGTCACGTGCTGTTGTTGTTCGTGAGGGGGACTGTTGGCGAAGGAGTCAGCTGATTGGATTCATGGTGTTTGAACTATATTGATGGTGGGAATGCTCTCTTCTCTCTCTATTGGTTCATATGTATCTAGTGATGGAATTGTTTTGTGTTGACAGGCAGTCATCAGATAAGGAAATTAATTAGAGTAAAAAATATTAAATATATCAGGAAATGTATTTAGCAGAGCTGAAACAGCCAATGAAATTGTTAAAGAGGTACTTAATGACAGGTTGTGAGCACAAAAAATAGCCCCACCCACTCTCCTGGCAAATAATTTTCACTTTTGACCTTCAGTTATGGACTGAGAGGGAAGGTTGAGGTGTGTAGTTTAAATTTATAAAACTCAGGTTTGTATAACTAGAAAAAATACAATTGCAGTATAGTAACCCCTTGCCATATTTCATTTCCCCTATTGGGCCTTCAGTACATCACACATTTTTTGGACTAATATGTAAATCAGATATCATGGACTCCTAAGTATAATGCAGGTTTCTGCAGCTGATAGATAGTTATATCAAATTTTTCAATTATTTACGTGGTGAAATAAGAATTTTCATGGCAAAAAATCAATACAGTAATGCCACATCTTATGTTGTTAACATACTCCCAGGAAAGACGGGGACCCTAGTTCCACACCTGGGGGACTGACATGGGGTCACAGCTCCAGGGATGAAACACAGGGCTGGCACCCCTCAACCTGGCCACAAGGAGACCTAAGTTGTGGCCCTGTACATCGGCCACGGGGAATGTAATGAGGGGTCATAATACCTGTCCCGCTTGGCTACCTGGATAGCCGGGGATCCGAGACACTGGGTCAAGGCCCCAGATCAATGAATCGGTGCCAGGAGCCCAAAACACGGGGCTGACATTAGTCAACCTGGTCACCATGGTAGGCGGGTATACTGATCCTGGGTAAATGCCCTAAACATGGGGCCGTAACACCTACCCTGCTTGGCAACCTGAAACATGGGGCGATAACTCCCTCCTCATGGGACTGAGAGCAACTCGGGTGCTGTCCACCTCTAAGAGAGGTGGTGTCGAAAGGAGCCCTTTCTAACGACTATGGCGAACTGGACTTCTTCAGTTTCTTCTTAGAAGTGTATACAAAGTTGGAAGTAAAAAAAAACGATGAGGAAGAAGAACATGCACATTTTTTCCTCAGGCTTTGAAAGCAGAGGTGTCAGTCTGATAGACCAAGATAACAATGCTTCCTTGAAAGGAGAAACCACAGGGGTATTCCAATACAAATCACAACACTGGGGAACACTGTCATAGGGGAGAGATAGACACACTTGCACGGGAGCAGAAGATCAAGAATACCAGGCACAAGGTTTGGGTGAAGGCACAGGGGTAACTGGGTTAGGGGAGATGCACAGGAACATCCCCAGCCCTAGAATGAAGTACCACTATAAACATCACAGAAGTTACTGACACGGCAGACACAATGATTACGCCCCTCACCACTGGCATCACCAAGGAAGACACTGGCACTGGGAAGCCTACCTGAAAGACCTAAGGGGACCCAACCCTTCCTTAGGTCACCATGTCATCATCGGTATGTAAAATTGAAGAGCTTCCGACCTCTGATGGAGTACGGCGATCACTGGGAGAACCCTACACGCCACCAGAACCTGAAAGCCTGGTGATGCAGCACCAAGGGCTCTATGCTCCTGATGCATACTCCCAGGGGACAGAGCTCAGGATCTAAACATAGGAGTGGTGGTAGCAAACACACCAAATGACTGGAGAGAAGAAGCAAAGCTCTCTTCCGCCCCATCAAAGCTTGACACTGCATAAGAAATCACGGCCCACACTCGGTACACAGAGATGATCGTGAGGTCATACACCTGGCAAGAAGCAGCGTGTGGATCCACAGCTGGTTTTCAAAATCCAGTGTATTTATTATTATTATTATTATTATTATTATTATTATTATTATTATTATCATTATTAATATTATTATTACTTGCTAAGCTACCAACCTAGTTGGAAAAGCAGGATGCTATAAGCCTAAGGGCTCCAACATAAAAAATAGCTCAGTGAGGAAAGGAAATTAGTAAAATAAACTACAAGAGAAGTAATGAACATTATAAAATATTTTAAGAACAGTAACAACATTTAAACAGATCTTTTATATATAGACTATAAAAACTTGAAAAATGATATTTTAATTATAAAATAAATTTTTGAATATACTTACCCGGTGAATATATAATAGCTGCTGCTCCAGCGGCTCGACAGAAAAACACACAAAAACTCGCGAGCGATCGCTATGAAGGTTGCGGGTGTGCCCACCAGCGCCAACTATCGGCCAGATACCGCATATGCATGTAAACAAGCCTCAATTCTTCTCGTCCCGCTGCGTCTCTATTGGGGAGGAAGGGAGGGCCTTTAATTTATATATTCACCGGGTAAGTATATTCAAAAATTTATTTTATAATTAAAATATCATTTTTAAATATTTAACTTAGCCGGTGAATATATAATAGCTGATTCACACCCAAGGTGGTGGGTAGAGACCAGAGTTAATTAAGTTTACAGCGTATATGCTTAGAGTTTTTGACAGTTATAATATAACAAAACCCAAATATATAGGTACCTGGTAAGGAAGTTGACTTAGACGATTACTCTGCCTTGTAAGTCTGTCTTCCTCACGAAGCCCAGCAATCCTCTTAGGATGCTGAAAGACTCCCAGGAGCTGAAGTATCAAGGGCTGCAACCCATACAAACAGGACCTCATCAAACCCCTAATCTGGGCGCTCTCAAGAAATGACTTTGACCACCCGCCAAATCAACCAGGATGCGAAAGGCTTCTTAGCTTTCCGTACAACCCAAAAAAACAATATTAAAAACATTTCAAGAGACAGATTAAAAAGGATATTGGAATTAGGGTAATGTAGTGGTAGAACCCTCACCCACTACTGCACTCGCTGCAACGAATGGACCCAGTGTGTAGCAGTCCTCGTAAAGAGTCTGGACATCTTTTAAGTAAAATGACGCGAACACTGACTTGCTTCTCCAAAAGTCGCGTCCATAATACTTCGCAGAGATCTATTTTGCTTGAAGGCCACGGAGGTTGCTATAGCTCTAACTTCGTGCGTCTTAACCTTAAGCAAACATCGGTCTTTCTCATTCAAGTGAGAATGAGCTTCTCGTATTAAAAATCTGATAAAATATGACAAAGCATTCTTTGACATAGGCAATGATGGTTTCTTAACTGAGCACCATAATGCCTCAGATTTACCTCGTAATGACTTAGTACGAGCTAAATAGAACTTAAGAGCTCTAACAGGACATAATACTCTTTCCAGTTCGTTGCCTACGATCTCTGATAAGCAAGGAATATCAAAAGATTTAGGCCAAGGACGAGAAGGCAGTTCATTTTTGGCCAGGAAACCAAGTTGAAGTGAACAAGTGGCTTTTTCTGTAGAAAAGCCGACGTTCTTACTGAAGGCATGAAGTTCACTGACCCTTTTAGCCGAAGCCAAGCACACTAGGAAAAGTGTCTTGAGGGTGAGATCCTTCAGGGAGGCTGAATGTAATGGCTCAAACCTGTCTGACATGAAGAACCTTAGGACCACGTCTAAGTTCCATCCAGGAGTTGCCAAACGACGTTCCTTAGAGGTCTCGAAAGACTTAAGGAGATCTTGGAGATCTTTATTGTTGGAAAGATCTAAGCCTCTATGCCGAAAGACCGAAGCCAACATGCTCCTGTAGCCCTTAATCGTGGGAGCTGAGAGGGAGCGAACCTTTCTAAGATGTAAAAGAAAATCTGCGATTTGGGCTACAGAGGTACTGGACGAGGACACCGATGCTGACTTGCACCAGTCTCGAAAGACTTCCCACTTCGACTGGTATACTCTAATGGTAGAGGCTCTCCTCGCTCTTGCAATCGCACTGGCTGCCTCCTTCGAAAAGCCTCGAGCTCTTGAGAGTCTTTCGATAGTCTGAAGGCAATCAGACGAAGAGCGGGGAGGCTTTGATGGACATTCTTTACGTGGGGCTGACGTAACAGATCTACCCTTAGAGGAAGACTTCTTGGAAAGTCTACCAGCCATCGAAGTACCTCGGTGAACCACTCTCTCGCGGGCCAGAGGGGAGCAACCAACGTCAACCTTGTCCCTTCGTGAGAGGCGAACTTCTGCAGTACCTTGTTGACAATCTTGAATGGTGGGAATGCATATAAGTCCAGATGAGACCAATATAGGAGAAATGCATCTATGTGTATTGCTGCTGGGTCTGGGACTGGAGAGCAATAGATTGGAAGTCTCTTGGTCATCGAGGTGGCAAAGAGGTCTATGGTGGGTTGACCCCAAGTCGCCCAAAGACTCTTGCACACGTCCTTGTGGAGGGTCCATTCCGTAGGAATTACCTGACCCCTCCGACTGAGACAGTCTGCTAAGACGTTCAAGTCGCCCTGGATAAACCTCGTTAACAGGGAGATGCCTCGATCTCTTGACCAAATGAGCAGGTCCCTTGCGATCTCGTACAGCGTGAGGGAGTGGGTGCCTCCTTGCTTGGAGATGTACGCCAAGGCTGTGGTATTGTCGGAGTTGATCTCTACCACTTTGTTTCGAAGGAGACTTTCGAATTTCATCAAGGCCAAGTGGACTGCCAAAAGCTCCTTGCCGTTGATGTGCATGCTCCTCTGACTTGAGGTCCACAGACCTGAGCATTCCCGACCGTCCAGGGTCGCACCCCAACCCAAATCCGACGCGTCTGAGAATAGTACGTGGTTTGGGTTCTGAACTGCTAGGGAAAGTCCCTCTCTCAGACTGATATTGTTGTTCCACCATTTCAGGCATGCCTTTACTGGTTCGGAGACCGGGATTGAGACCGTCTCTAACATCTTGTCCTTGTTCCAGTGAAAGGCTAGATGGAACTGGAGAGGCCGAAGGTGTAGTCTTCCTAGCGAGACAAACTGCTCCAGGGATGATAGAGTTCCTACTAGACTCATCCAATTCCTGACTGAGCACCGTTCTCTCTTTAACATTAGTTGGACTTTGAGCAGGGCTTGATCTATTCGGGTGGCAGACGGAAAAGCCCGAAAAACTGGACTGCGAATCTCCATCCCTAAATACAGTATAGTTTGGGATGGAATCAGCTGGGACTTTTCTAGGTTGACCAAAAGTCCCAATTCCTTGGCCAGATCCAATGTCCAATGAAGATCCTGCAGACAGCGATGACTGGACGAAGCCCTGAGAAGCCAGTCGTCCAAGTACAGGGAGGCTCGGATTCCCGATAAATGGAGGAATTTTGCCACATTCCTCATAAGCCTCGTAAACACGAGAGGAGCAGGACTTAGGCCAAAGCACAGGGCCCGAAATTGGGATACCACATTCCTGAAAACAAACCTCAGAAACGGTTGGGAATCTGGGTGTATAGGAATGTGGAAGTACGCATCTCGTAGGTCGAGAGAGACCATCCAGTCTCCCTTTCTGACCGCTGCTAAGACTGACTTCGTGGTCTCCATAGTGAACTTTGTTTTCGTAACAAAGACGTTGAGCGCACTGACGTCTAGCACCGGTCTCCAACCTCCTGTCTTCTTTGGGACTAGGAAGAGACGGTTGTAAAACCCCGGTGATTGAAGGTCCGAGACTTTCACCACCGCTCCCTTCTCTAGCAACAGAGACACTTCTAGGTTTAGGGCTTGTCTCTTTGACTCCTCTCGGTACCTGGGAGAGAGGTCGATGGGGGTTGTCGCTAGAGGAGGTTTGCGTACAAACGGAATTTTGTACCCCTCTCTGAGCAACCAAACAGACTGTTGGTCTGCGCCCCTCTTCTCCCAGGCCTGCCAGAAGCTCTTCAATCTGGCTCCTACTGCTGTCTGAGGCTGTGGGCAGTCAGACTCTGCCACGTGAGGACTTGGCTCCTCTCTTCTTTCCTCTCTTTCCCTCGGCACGAGTACTTCCCCTGCTGGGAGCTCTGCCACGAAAGGGCGGGATAAATCTGGATGCCGGAGTGTCGATCCTGGGTCTTACAGCAAAGGATGTAGAAGGAGTCCCCTTGCGAGCAGAGGACGCCATCAAATCATGGGTGTCCTTCTGCACAAGCGAAGAAGCTATGTCCTTAACCAATTGTTGCGGAAACAAAAACTTTGATAAGGGAGCAAAGAGCAGTTCTGATCTCTGACAGGGAGTAACTCCTGCCGAAAGAAAAGAGCAAAGGGACTCTCGCTTCTCTAAGACTCCCGACGTAAAAGAGGAGGCGAGCTCATTGGAACCATCGCGGATGGCTTTATCCATACATGACATTATCAGTAAGGAAACATCTCTATCAGCCGATGAGATTTTCCTACTTAAAGCTCCCAATGACCAGTCAAGGAAGTTGAAAACTTCAAAGGCCCTGTATACGCCTTTCAGCAGATGGTCAAGGTCCGAGGAGGACCAACTAATCTTCGAGCGTCTCATGGCTAGGCGGCGGGGAGAGTCTACGAGGCTTGAGAAGTCACCCTGGGCAGAGGCAGGGACTCCCAAGCCGAGAACTTCTCCCGTGGCATACCAGACGCTCGATCTAGACGAGAGCTTTGACGGAGGGAAGGCAAAGGCCGTCTTCCCCAAACTCCTCCTGGTATCCAACCAGTCGCCTAAAAGTCGTAAAGCTCTCTTGGAAGAGCGAGAGAGCACTAGCTTAGTAAAGGCTGGCATGTTAGCAGGTAAGCCTAGAGCAAACTCAGACGGTGGCGAACGAGGAGCAACAGTAACAAAGTGATCGGGAAAAAGCTCCTTGAAAATTAACATGACTTTCTTAAAGTCCATTGAAGGAGGAACCGTTCTAGGTTCGTCTACATCCGAAGGATGATCATCATGATGAGGGTCAGCAACGTCCTCATCTGAAGGATCTTCATCCGACAACTGCTGAGTAACAAGCAAAGGGGTTGGCAATGCTTGACACGCAGAGTCAACACGCACTGGTGCATTAGTAGCAGTCCAGGACGCTACGTCATGTAACTGCTTAACAGCCTGACTGTCAACAACAACAGGAGCGGGAGGACGCTCGACGTCAACTCGAGACTGTTTTGACTGCCTAGACTGAGCAGTCAAAACAACTCTAGACTGCGGTGGTTGACGCTCAGCGTCAAAACAAGTCAACTCCGCTGGTTGGCGAACGTCCTGAACGTCAACAAGAGCATTAGGAAGTGGCTGAACGTCCATATGCGGCTGAAAGTCAACACGTGACTGCATCGAGTGAGGCTCTACAAAGCGTGACTGACGTGACTTAGCAACGCCAACGTCAACAGGACGAGCAAAGGCTCGTTTTGGCGGCTGAAGGCCAGGATCTCGATGAGTTAAGCGGCGAGGATCATCGTGAACCTTTTCAGCAGAATAGTCTTCCATAAGGGAGGCGAGCTTGATCTGCATGTCTTGCAGTACAACCCATTTAGGATCAACGGGAATGGGTGCGGTAAAAGACGGGGTTAACGTCTGAGACTGCACAACCTTGCCTACACCAAGACTCTCTGAGCCTGTGTAACGTTGCTGCTTAGGCGGCGAGCAGTCTTCCGATGACTGCAAAGGGTCAGAGCTGTCCCAATGGCTACAACCAGGACGCTGGACCTGTCCTGAAGGGACCGACTTTCGCTTAAGGGGCCTAGAAACCTTGCTCCACGGTTTCTTATGCGAAAAGCCTTCGGATGACGAGGAGAAAATGGTCTCTCTCGTCTTATGGTAGGGGCGATCTTGATGAGACACACCTGTTACCATAGAGGGAACGTCTGTTCGCTGATCAAGGCCTCTCGAACCCATAAGTCGTACGACATTACTTCTCCCCTGGGCTTGGGAGCTTGCAAGAGGTCTCGGACTAGGCGAACGACAGGCACGAACAGACCAACCCTCAGTCGCAACACTGAAAACACTTTGCGCACTAATCACTTTCCCACGATTTTCCGCTGTGGCACTCTGACACTTTAGCTCTTTAACGTCGCCATGAGTTGATTACGATCTGTAGCTAACGACTCAACTCTTTCACCCAAGGCATGAATGGCACGTAACATGTCTCGCATTGATGGTTCCTGAGTGCCAGTAGGGGGTTCAGGCACAACCACTACAGGGGAAGGATTAGGTTCAGGGGCATGGGGAGAGGAAAAATCTACTGATCTAGAGGAACTCCTCCTTACCCTATCTCCCTCTAGCTTACGAGAATACTTGTCGTATTCGAGCCAATCGAATTCCGAAAGGCCCACGCATTCCTCACACCGATCTCCTAATTGACAGGTTTTTACCCCGACAATTAGAACACACAGTATGTGGGTCGAGAGAGGCCTTTGGAAGACGCCTATTGCAATCCCTAGCATTACACTTACGAAATCTAGGAACTTGAGAAGCGTCAGCCATTTTGAATTAGTCAAAGAAAGTCCAAAAAACAATCCAAGTCATCAACAATTAAATCTGTCCAAAAAAGAGTTCAAGAGTTTAAGTTGAGGAAAAACACCTGCACTGCGAAAGCTCAAACCAAAATGAAGTACTTCACCAAGTCTGTTGAGAAAACTCCAGGTTATACAGCGAGTAATGATACGTCTTGTCGTTAAGGCCGACAGAGAAGAATTGAGGCTTGTTTACATGCATATGCGGTATCTGGCCGATAGTTGGCGCTGGTGGGCACACCCGCAACCTTCATAGCGATCGCTCGCGAGCTTTTGTGTGTTTTTCTGTCGAGCCGCTGGAGCAGCAGCTATTATATATTCACCGGCTAAGTTAAATATTTAAAAAGTAAGAAGAGAAATAAGATAGAGAAGTGTGCCAGAGTGTACTCTCAACCAAGAGAATTCCAACCAAGACAGAGTAGGATCATGGTACAGAGGTTATGGCACTATCCAGGACTAGAGAACATAGGTTTGATTTTGGTGTGTCCTTCTCCAAGAAGAGCTGTTTACCATACCTAAAGAGTCTCTTCTACCCTTACCAAAAGGGAAGTAGCCACTGAACAATTACAGTGTAGTAGCTAACCTCTTGAGTGAAGAAGAATTGTTTGGTAATCTCAGTGTTGTCAAGTGTATGAGGACAGAGGAGAATGTGGAAAGAATAGGCCAGCCTATTCGACGTGTGTGTGTGTAGTCAAAGAAAAAAATGAGCCGTAATCATAGATATGGATCCAATGTAGTACTCTCTGGCCAGACAAAGGAGTCAATAACTCTCTAGCAGTAGTATCTCAACAGGTGGTTGGTGCACTCACATCCATAACAATTAACAGCCAGCATTCACTTCTTGAAAGAAAAAGAAAATGAAAAATTTGATTAATGGCACAACAGTATGCCTGTCATCATTGCAGCAAAAAACAAAAGTGGAGTGTTTTTGACAAATGGGGGAGGGGCTCCTCACCCTAACCCACCCCTGTTGCTTAACTGCTTGTTAAAACAATTCAGTGGCCATCCAGATAACACTGAAAACATATTCCCTACCTAAGGGATTCAGGTTTGTATTTAGCTTAGGAACAAAGAAGGGTTTGCAGGTATTTGTTCTCTTGAGATGTTGCTGGATAGCCCTACCAAAAAGTCCACCTGTACAAGAATTGATAGACTCTCAGAGTACAGAATAAGTACAACAACAATAATTCTCCTATGTAAGGTAGCTCATCCAAAAGCCTTCAACACATCTTCACATCCATATGATACATACAGTACATCAGTGGGAAGAAAGATTTCCCTTTTTAATTACCAACAACCTCATTTGTCTACTTGGCCTAAAATCATGGTAGTATAAGTGCAAAATTAAAAGTTAGCAACTTGTATGCAAAACTACAGTAACGATGATAAACTAAAATACTTCAATATCAAAATTCAGAGATTTGATAAAAGAATAAAACTACAAACCTGTTTATGACTCCTTTGTCCTCCGGTAATCGGAACACACGTGGTTTAGGATTTCCTGGTTGAGGAAGTGGAGTAATCGATCCTACTTCCACAAAGCTAAACCCCATCTCAAAGAGACCTTCAACAGCCTCACCATTCTTGTCAAAGCCAGCAGCAAGGCCTACAGGAGTTTTGAATGGTATATCAAAAACTTGTGATTCCTGGAAATACAAAATTCAATAATGTAACTTTACATTCTCCTTAAAAGAGGAAGATAACTTTGTTTCATTAATTACTCATTACTCATAATTCCTGGGACTTTACAGGAGAGAGAGAGAGAGAGAGAGAGAGAGAGAGAGAGAGAGAGAGAGAGAGAGAGAGAGAGGAGAGAGAGAGAGAGAGAGAGAGAGAGAGAGGAGAGAGAGAGTGTGTGTGTGTGTGTGTGTTACAAGAATTTTGATTATCTCAAAGACTTTTTTGTCCATCTGCTCTTTGGTAGAGTGATTTAGTTTGAGTATTTAGAGAGTTCTTATGATCTTGTCTAAATCATTCTTGAACTCGTTTACCATGTTTACTGTTTACTACATGCACAGGAAGTCTATTCCAAGAACTTGCTATTTTGTATATAAAGAAATTGCCACATTGAGTAGTATTGTATCTTTTCAATTCCAGTTTGTATCCATTAACTCTGGACTGATTTGTGCTAATCGTGAATAGATTGTTGTAATCTATCTTTGTTATTCCTTTAAGAACTTTGAATGCCTCTATTAACTGTCCCTTTAGTCGTCAAGTTTGTAGATCGAATAAGTTCAAAATTTCTATCTTCCATCTTTATCCAAATTGCCTTCCTGTTGGAACTAGTCTAGTGGCCCTAGCTTGTACTGCTTCCAGTCTATTTATATTATTCTGAACACTTGGAGCACAGAATTGGAC